>NC_081416.1:72057804-72357804 GCF_949786415.1 Peromyscus eremicus | reverse complement strand
AAGCCACACTAACAGTTTACATATGACTGAGAACAGAGACTGCAGCCAGGGAGAGAGGCCCAAAGTTCCCATCCTTCCCACACGAACACCCCAGGACAGTCCCCATGCACATGAGTGGAGTCTCCAACCCCCCCCTGCTGTGCCATGGGGTAACGGTGGCATCCACAGGCTCAGAAGAGTGTATTTGATAGTCACAGGTGCACTTTGAGCTGTGGGCCTCTGACCATTAGCACAACAGAACTATGATTTGTCTCCTGTTAGCCAAGCTGGTCACAGCTGCCAGAATACCTACAGCCATGAAGGAGTCCTGCCTTGGTACCCTGGAGACGGAGAATTAGTCCTGTTATGGGTTGTCTACAAGGCCCCATGAAGGCTGATTCAGCCCAGGCACAAGGATAATGAGTATGGGGTCTTGTGAAGCCCAGGATGGACAGAGACTAGCAGCTTTGTGCTCACCTGGGTGCCTGTCTTAGAGTTTCTATTGCTGTGAATGGACACCATGACCACAGCAACTCTTACAGAGAAAAACATTTAATTGGGGGTGCTTGCTTACAGGTTCAGATGTTTAGTCTGTTGTAGTCATGACAGGAAACATGGTGGCATGCACGCAGACATGGTGCTGGAGAAGAAGCCAAGAATTCTACAACTGGATCGGCAGGAAGAGAGAGGGAGCCAATGGGCCTGGCTTGAGCTTCTGAAACCTCAAAGCCCATCCCCAGTGACACACTTCCTCCAGCAAGGCCACATGTCCTAATCCTTTCAAACAATGCTACTCCCTATTAGTCTATGGGGGTGATGGTGCTGTTTTCATTCAGACAATCATAGTGACTCAGCCAGACCACTGAATTGGCATCTGCATTCTGCCATGATGGCCAGCTGACTGGCTAGCATGCTTCAAGATTTCAAGAAGCTGAAAGTCCTGATACATTTGTTGCATCAGCCAAATGATACAGCGTGGCTATCAGCACTGGCCAGGTTAGCAATCAAGGAGAACCTGGGTAAAGATGCTTGCTGCTAAGACTGAGGACCTGAGTTTGATACCCAGGACCTAAATGGTAGAATTGGAGAACCTACTCCTCCAAGTTGTCTTTTGATCTCCACACCTAAAAGGCCATCTGATAACCTCAGTTCAACCCCCCAGGGCCTACACAGTGGAAGGAAAGAACCAACTCCTACAAGTTGTCCTCTGACCCCCACACACAGACTGGCATATACGTGTATACACACACAAAAATAATTGTAAAGCATTTTCATAAACATTTGTAATAGGGAGAAATTGAATCTGCTCTCAAAGCCACTAAGAAGAGGATGCCGGGAGGGAGAGCCTGAGGGGAGCCATGGCTGACTCCAATCTGGTTAAATACGAGCCACAGCCTGGCATGCAGGGACCCATCTGTTCTCCATGACACTGAGTATGTCTGGAAACACTGTGGATTGTAGCCAGGTAGTCACAGATGCCATGTAGTGGTGCTCAGGTCTCATTAGGACAGGACCTTGCTTCTCACCCAGTCCCCACTGGGAACTAGAAATAGCCCATGACAAAAGCAGATCAGCCATACACACCGTTTTTGCACAGCTTTTTAAAACTGTTAATTTATAATATTAATAATTGTTGTTATTAGTGGTATAAGTATTTGTGTGTGTGTGTGTGTGTGTGTGTGTGTGTGTGTGTGTGTGTGTGTGTGTGTGGAGGGGCCTCACTCTGTAGCCCAGACTGGCATCAAACTTGTAGAAATCCTCCCGCCTCAGCCTCTTGAGTGCTGGGGCCTGGGGTTGCAGGAATGAGTTTCCAACGCCGGACAATGTCACAGAGTTAAAGCTCTACTTCCTGAACACCTACCAGGACCTGTGTAGCTGAAGCCAAGGGGAAGCCTGAGCCAGCCCCTGCTCGGGTTCCGGGGTCAAGCTTTTAGGCTCTGCCTGCTACACCCGCTTCTCTTAACCTCCAGTCACCCTGCCCCTCATGAAAACCCTCAGAGGCTCCAAACCCAGCTGTGGAGAGCGCACTGGAGATGGAAGTCTCCCATCTCCTCACACATTGCCCATTTGACTGTGCTTGCTGGTGCCGTGGCTGGTGTGCGGCAAGGTGGGCCACATGGTCCTGGATCCGTAACACGGTTACCTCACAGGGTTGTTCCAGAAACCCTCACTCCTTGTGTAGGTGTCTCGTGTGAGGCTTTAGTGATCCATCCCCTGAGGAGGGCTCTTGTGAGCATGGAAAAAATGACACAGTGAAGGTGGAAGGGAGGCACAAGCTTGGATTTAAACTGGCTGTGTCTTAGGGAGCACTCAGGACAGGGTAGGGAAGAGTAAGCATGGAGTAACAGGGCCCGGCCTGTGACCTAATTTCCTGTCCTGAGAGAGCCACCGAGGACTCTACACTCAGTGACCCTGGGCCAGGGCTAGTCCCACCCACCGTCACGTTTATGCAGGTATGTTAGGCATGTGGATATACACATTCATGATGGTCAGAGGTCAAGGTCAGTCATCTTCCTCTACTGCTGTCCATCTTGATTCTGAGGCAGGGTCTCTCACGAATCTTACATTCTCCTGTTTGGTTAGACTGGCTAGCCAGCAAGCTCTGGGGATCTGGCTGTCCCCACCTCGTCAGCACAGATCACAGGCACACTCTACAATGCAAAGCTGACCGTGAAGGCTGAGGACCTGAACTCAGATCCCCAGACTGGCGTAAGTGCTTTCTTGACTGGACCATCTCCCAGCCCCTTTATTCACATTTTCATTTATTTACGTATTGGTTCAGTTTCTTTGCTGTACATGGAACCCGGGCTGGCCTTGGACCCCAGTCCTCCTGCCTCTGCCTCCTGCGTGGCAGCTGTACACCGCAGGGCCTGGCTTGTCTTTTCTTCTGACCTTCTCTGTGCCTTCTCAGGGGCATCTCAGTGTCCTCAAGGCCATGGCTGTGTCATGAACTCCTTTAGGCAGAAGGGAGTCCACCTGGGCTGAGATGCAGGGCTGCTTCTCAGTCGGTGTGCGGAATGTGGCATCCCAAGGAAGTAAAAACTCTCCTCAGAGCCTTTCTGAAGTATCACTCGCCCGGAGGAACAATTAATGGGCTCAAGCCTCATGAAGGAATGCTGTTTGTCCATAGAGAGGAATGAAGTGTGGTGACAGAGGACACCATGCACTTGAAACTGCTCTGCTGAGTGGGAGACCCAGACACAAAGGCCACATACGGTATAGCCCTCTGTGTACAAAATGCAGAGACCAGTCCATCTCACAGACACTGAAAGTCGATAGGGACAGTAATGGCTGCCCCCCCCCCAGTGAAGAGGGGAGTGAGGATACCTGGTGCTGTGGGGGTGGGGACCAGTTCTTTAGAGATGAGGAAAACAGCTGAGAATGTCCTATGGTTGTGACAGGGCATGCATGACACAGGGAGTGTGCCCATGACGCTGAAATACAGTTGTACATGGAACGTTTTCAGTATTTTGTTCTTTGGGCAGGGACTCACATAACCCAACCTGACTTTGAACTCACTTGATAGCCAAGAATGACCTTGAGCCGCTGGTCCTCCCCTCTACCCCCTAAGAACTAGGATTACAGGTACACATACACCATGCCTGGTTTATGTGACGCTGGCGCTAGAACCCAGGGCTTTGTGCATGCCAGGCAAGCACTCTACTGACTGAACTACGTCCTCAGCCCCTACATGGTTAATTTTATTGATTTTAATCTCAAATTCTAAAAAGCTAGGGTGGGGGTCCTCAGAGGCCCCAGATTTAGATGAGAATGTCTGTCCCCTCAGGCAGAAAGATGTCCCTACTTTAGCTTGGAAGACTCTCAAGGCTCGCTAGTAAACCAGGACTGCACTCTACCCCACTGTAGGCCTAAAGGAGAGAACAGGAGAGGGAGGCAAGGAGAATGTCCCCAGGCAGGCAAGCAGGGGAGAGTGTCCCCAGCTGGGATGGAGACTCATCCTCAGCTTGTGTGTCCTTGAGCAAAATTTGAAACATCCCTACGTCTTGGCCTCTCCTTTATTGGAAGCAGCAGGGGTAATAGTAGTGAGTCCCAAGTCCCTTGCAGCTGACTCTAAGGAACAAATGGGACAGAGCTGTGGAAAGCAACCCAATGTCATCTGTAATTACCTATGACATTAGGTTCATCAGAGAGAACACAGGAGAAGTTATATTAACTATTACCAAGAAAACCCACACAAAGCAGAGTCTAGCACTGTACAGAACCCCAAAAAGCTATTAGGTCCAGCTCTCAGCCTTCTAGGGGAACTGAAGAGCCAGGCTAGGGGACTCTGAGGCATTCACATGTTCAGGAGGGCTATGGTGGGCTTGATTCTGTGCCAAGCTCTCTCGTAAGCCCCACATAAGTGGAACAACATGGGCAAGCGCTCACCCTCGGGGAGTGTGCGCTCTACCTCCATTTGGCAAATATTCAACAGGAAGTCACTCCACGATGATGAAATGAGACAGGGCCCCACAGTGGGCAGCTCGGAGCATTTATGATGTGAAGCAGCATTGACACACCTGAGCCAAGAGGGGGTCAGGTGTCCCAGGTCACCAGCCCAGAGAACCAAAATGCTGCTCTTTGGAGATTGGCACTGTCTCCTTGGACTGTCCTTTAAAATGCTAGATTCCATGGCACTGATGGAAACCCAAGTGCCAGACTGCTGGTCAACCCAAGAAAGAAGAGAGGTGCTGACACAGAACAGGAGGCCTGGCAACAGAACAGAAAACTGCCCATTCTAAGCCACCTGGGCTCAAGGAGGCAGAATGTCTGGGTCCCAAGGAAAGCCAGGGTACTCGACCTAGTGAGAATGTGAAGAAGACGGCATCAGAAGCCTGTTTCCACAGCCTCGTTTTCAGGATCCAGGTAAAGTAAATCCCAGAGGATGTCCAAGTGACAGAAGATGAGACGTTAGGTCACTGGTTCCAGTGGCTGGCTGCCTGGATCCAAGTGAGATCAGGTCGACCAGACGGCCATGTTCAGTCAACAGCTCCTGCAGCTGAGAATCAGCCCTTCCCACAGGCTCCTGTGGGCCCTGGGACTTCAGACAAGTGTGTAGGGAAGGCAGGTGAGGATGCATCTAAACAAAGGCATAGTGGACCTGGGTGGCAACCTACCCAAAGAGGAGGCAGGCAGCGGGAGGGCTAGAGACTTTGACTGGTAGGTAGCTGCTATACAGGCTGGGGTGGGGGGGTACCAAGGGAAGGGGGTAGGGAGGAAGAGTAGGAGGGAGCAAAGGAATCTGGGACTGAACACAGAGGCCGCAGACATACTGTTCACAGTCCAGACAGCCTGTGCCAGCCCAGGGCTATCCTGGCATTGTCCTCAGCCTCCCGAGCCTGCCCACAACCCATCAATACCCCTTTGTGGCTCAGGTACAATCTCAAACCTTCCTCTGTAGGCCCTGTTGTGTCCAGAGGCCTGGCAGCATCTGCTACCTCGGGGTGGAGTGAAAAACTGGGAGGCAGCTTCTCCTGCTGGCACCAGAAGCCACAAACAACCAGCTTATCACTGCCCCTTTGTGCAAGGGAACAATGGGACCCAAAGAGCCCAGCCCCCAGAGAAAGGAAGTTGTAGGACAATGACCACCCCCACCCACCCCCACTTCCTAGTTGGCATGGAAATGAAGGGGTGGGAGAAACCCCAGTGTCCTGGAGTCTGAGTCTGGTGACCATGTTCCTACTTGCAAGGTGTCCACGTCCCCCAACCCACACTCGCAGGAACTTACCCTAGCTGCGTCTACCTGGGACCCCAGGCTGCCAATACACCAGTACACTCCTGATCTCCCTGGAGTCCTGCTTGATATGGATATCACCTCCGAGCTGCCACCTGTCACTTCCCATGACCCCCAGTGACTGCTGTGAGCTCTCTCTCCCACCTTGCTTCATTTCTACCAGCTGCCCATCTGGGCCCCTCTAACATTGCACATCTGGACCAGTCTACTGGAGCTGCCACAACAAAACACCACAGCGTGTGGCTTAAACAGCAGATACTCACTGTCTCTGTTCTGAGGCTGGAGGTCTGAGATGGAGATGTCCAGCAGGCTCGGTCTCTCCTTGACTTGCCAACGGCCATTCTCAAGCTGTGCCCTCCTGTAGCCAGGCACGGATGCCCTGCCACACACCACATCTCCCCTTCTTCTTGTCAAGATAACAGTCCTAGTGGATGAAGGCAGAACCCTAAGGCCTCATCTAACTTTAATGACCCTTCCAAAATCCCAGTTTACAAACACAGGCCTATTGGGGATTAGGGCTCAAGTATACAGATTTGGGGGGGGGGATACGATTCAGTCCTCACAGTCTTCAACAGCGTCAGCAGTAGCCCCTGTCCTTCCCAGTCCTACTAGCATGTTCTACAGGGGTTCCCCACACTACAGCCCTCATGGCCATGCGGCCTTACCTAGCATTTTTATTCCTTCTTCTTCTTCTTCTTCTTCTTCTTCTTCTTCTTCTTCTTCTTCTTCTTCTTCTTCTTCTTCTTCTTCTTCTTCTTCGTGTGTGTGTGTGTGTGTGTGTGTGTGTGTATGTGTGTGTGTGTATGTGTGCATTTGCACACATGTGTGGAGGTTGAAAACAATTTCAGATGTCATTTCTCAGGAAGTTTCTCATCTTTTGTTTAAGACAAGGTCTCTCATTTGCCTAGAACTTTGCCAAGTAGACTGGACTAACTGGCCAGTGAGCTTTAAGAATCTGCCTCGGGACTGGAGAGATAGCTCAGAAGTTAGGAGCACTGGTTAAGAGCACTGGCTGCTCTTCCAGAGGACCCGGATTTAATTCCCAGCACCTACATGGCAGCTCACAACTGTCTTTAACCCCAGTTCCAGGGGACCTGACACCCTCACACAGACATACAGGCAGGCAACACATGAATGCACATAAGATAAAAATAAATAATTTAAAAAAAAAAGACTCTACCTGTCCCACCCCTATTACATCATCACTGGGCTTACAGGGATGCACCATGCCTGACTTCTGTGAAGATTCTAGGGATGGATCCTCACACTTGTAAGGCAAGGGCTTACCCACTAAAGCACCTCCCCAGCCAATATGTTATTTTTCTCAGACCTTCCCATGATACACAATAATGTGTATGTATTTGTTTGTTGTCCCAGATCCTTGATTGAAATGCAGGCTTACTGGTGGCAGAGATCTGTCTGTCTCATATGGTACAGAATCACTCATCTCTAGAACAGGACCTGCTCCTTAGCAGACACTCAGTAAACACTTGTGGGAGAAATAAAGGAACCCCCTCTACTCACCTCACTGTACTCTGGTCCCTTCCTAGATTGTAAAACTCCCTGAAACTCCGAGTCCAGCCCATGCTGTTCCCCAGGTCTAGAACATGTGTCCAGCCCTGCTCCATCAGGACAGATATGTCTTCTCTAGCATTCAGCTCCCAGGAATTTCCCTGCAGGGGCTTGCTCTACATCCTTGAGTGGGCTAAGCCCTGGGCCACAGGCCACCAAACTCATTATATTGCAATGAGATTACCTTATCTCTGTGACTGTATTGGTCAAACCAGACTGGGAACTCTTCAAGGACAGAAATATCCCATCTTCTCCACCCAGCATAGAGTCTGGCTCTAAACTCACCTAAGTCTCAACTAAACATAGATTTCACAACTAGTCTACTCCAAAGCTTCATCCTCTCATTCATTTATCCAAATTATAACAATGGAACATTTACAACCGTTTCTCAAGCCAGGCTCAGTGAACTTAAGGAATCTGTGAAGTTGGATGGAAACAAATTATACGTTTAATTTTACTAACCTACAATGAATCTCCACTCCTACCGTGAACACAGACTCTGTCTCAGTTTTATTTGTGCTACTGTAATAAAACACCCTGACAAAAGCAATTTGAGGGGGCAGGTATTTGGCTCACAATTCCGGGTTCTAGGCCATCACTGTCGGAATGGAAGTCAAGAGGCAGGTCGGCAGCAGCTAGTCACATCCACAGCCAAGGGCCGAGAGGGAATAAATGTACCCACACCAGTGTTCTCCTTTCTTATAAACCAGGACTCAAACTCAAAGACTAGTGCTGCCCATTCTTAGTCTGGGTCTTGCCACATCAGTTCAGATAATAAAAGACAGTCCCTCACAGGCATGCAGAGGGCAACCTAACCTAGACAGTCCTTCACTGAGACGCCCTTCCCAGCTGATTCTATGTCAAGTTGACAAAGCTAACCATCACGGACACCAAACCACAGTAGTATCAGCAGGCCTCGTGACTTCTCACTAATAGAAGTCACAGGACATTCATATCACCTCATAATTGTAGTGGGTATAAAATGCCATGAGCTTCCCTCCTCACACTGATATTAACACAGTTATTCAAATCTTGCTTTATGTTAATATAATGCATATATGTCACTTATTTTTATATTTTAATAGCCATTTCCGATGTGTTTACCTATGCTTGGTTTCCTTTCCAATCCTTGGTGTTTTATTTTAAAACACTGGTATTTTATTTTAAAACATTTATTTAAAAGCATTGTTCTGAGAAGGGGTCCAGGGACTTCACCTGTTGGCTCGTGGATTCCCAAGCCCCAGGGCCCAGCTATTTCCTAGGACCTGAGTTTCTATCAGGAATCAGATCAAGTCTTTACTTTTAAGAGCTGAGCCCTAGTGGGTGACTCAGAATAAATGAATCGATAATACCGACTACAACTGCCATGAAGAAAATCCAATAATCCACGCCGGTAGGAGCTGGAGCAGGGTTGAGGGAGGGACTGCTTTCCTGAGTGGGGAAAGCCCTGGTAGGACAGGATGGAGACCCGAGATGAGTGAGCTAAACCAAGAGTCGGGGAGGCATTTTCCCAGCAGAGGTAAGCCTGGGCTGAGCAGTCGCTGTGTCTAGAGGGGCGGTCTGGGATAGAAACAAAAGTACTAGCCTAAGGAGTGCAAAGCCATGTCAGGAATTGGGTTTCAACCCTAGGACAGAGGGAAGCTACTAGAGCATTTTAGGAAATTGCTTGGTCTAGGTTAGAGTTCAAAAGTCGTGTTGACTTCCAGGGGTATGTGGAAGCTGGAGCAGCTGAGGAGGCCGCTACAGAGAAGAGACTATGGAGTCTTCAGCCAGGATGAACGCTGGACAGGGGAAGGAGGTTGGTTGGGGAGGTCTGAGAATGGGGCAGACAAAACCTGCTAGCCTGAAGGGGGTGAGCCGGAGGAGGGGAACTAAAGACATCAAGGTGACTCCACTGGTGGCCTGAATAACATGGTGGGCAGCTGATGACTGTGAAGCGGGAGGAGTCAAGAAGGAACTCTGTTCCTGAGGGCACCGGATCAAAAGCCAAACTTCTGTTGCCTGACACTAAGTCCCAGAGCCCTGCCCAACCCAGACCTCTGCCTGCTCTGCTGGTGAGTATTGTAGTCTGTGCCCCACTCCATCTGAGTAACCAGTGACTCATTCTCCCTGAGGTCTGCCTCAGCCCTGTCATCCCATCCTTCAACTCCTGCATACGAGCCTCCTCCTCCACTTTGGCCTCCTGTGTTTCACGTGCTACCTGCCCTGCAGGCCCCCTGTCTGGCACTCTGTCTTCTTCTGGGTGGTACTGGTCCTTTGGGGGCAGGAGGGGATGCTCTTCGGTGGGCATGTGTAGTGGTTACATTTTGTTGTTGCCGTGATAAAACCCCTGACACAGATACTTTAAGAACTAGTGTGTGTGTGTGTGTGTGTGTGTGTGTGTGTGTGTGTGTGTATGTGTATGTGTATTTCAGCTCACAGTTCTGGAGCACAGTTTGTTATGGTAGGAGGAGCGAGAGGTAGCTCACATCCTGCCTGTGATCAAGGAAGCAGGGAGACAAAGGCAGCTGCTCCCCGTGCTTTTTATTCAGCTCAGGATCCTAACCCATGGGGTCATAATGCCCTCATTTAGTACGAGTCTCCTCACCTCAGTTAACCCACTCTAGACAACCTCTCACAGGCACACCAGAGACTAGTCTCCTAGTTGACTTGAGACCTTGTCAACCTGATGACCAAGACAAACTATCACATGTTACGAACTCCTGTCCCAGGTGAACATGAGGCCCACTCCAGGGCTAGCCTGTATACATCCTAGATGCCACTCACACTCAGTCTCTCCGTGTGTCCTCAGGACTGCCAACAGCGGTATCTATTGGTTTCTGAAACCTTTTACTCCATAGCTCCCGACTTCAACAGTTAATTTTAAAAATGGTAGTTATTATGAAATGTGACATTTAAAAATATCTGGGCTTGACATGAATGAGGCCTTGAGTCCCATCCCTAGCACTCCTCCAAATTTATTATTAAGACCTGAAATTCTGCTAAGGACATTATGGATCCAAACATAAAACCTTAGTCCAGCTTGACTATTGCTTCTTCACTAGCCTTCAGGTCACAGACAAAACCAAACTGAGGTGTCCTGTGAAAGCCAGACCACTTCATGCACCTTGGTGATGGGGAGGCGAGGGCTGCATGGGTACACAGCTTTCCAGACTCTGGGTCTGGCGTCTCTTCTCACTCCCATCTCATGAGCTCCATTGGTTCTCCCTGCACTGCAGTCTTGAATCCCAAGCGCATCTCATTTTCCATAAACACTGCAGCATGCTTTTCGTTCTTAGCATGAGTGTTTTCAATTCCCTGCCAGAGCTGGCTGTATACACAGACCCAACACGGAGGAGGAGCTGCTTCCCTAGATTCGAGGTAAGAATGCTCCGGGTGCTATTGCCTAGGAACCTGACTTACCTTGAGTGACAGGCTGGCAGAAAAGAGGACTCATCATTATAGTAAGTTACTTTTCTGTTGCTATAATAAAACACCATGGCCAAGAAAATTTAAGGAAGAAAGAGTTTAAATTTGGCTTATGACTCCAAAGAGGTAAGAGTCCATCATAGATGGGAAACAGAGCCACAAACCACAGGCATGGCAGCAGGAACAGGCAGCTAAGAGCTCACCTCTTCAAAAGCAGCACAAAGCATAGAAAGGGAACTGGAAATGGGGTGAGGCTATATAAGCTCAAAGCCCACCCCTAGTGACAGGTTTCCAGCAATGCTGTACTTCCTAACCCGCCCCAAACAGCACCACCAGTGGAGGGAGGGGCAAGTGTTCAAATATCCAAGGTCCCGGGGATTATTTCTCATTCAAGCCACATCCCAGATTCAGTACTTATTACACCCTGACCATAGGGGCAGGTGTGGGACATTCAAGACTCATTCTCCTCATTAGATGGGAACACCTCATTGTCACCTGCCGCCAGAAGCCATGGAGACAGAAACACTGCAGCTTCCCTGATGGGTAAGGGTATCAAGGAGAGCCTGGGCATAAGGCCTGATGTCAGGGATGTGATAAATGTCAAGATTCTAACCTGGTTTTAGTGGAGTGGTCTTGGCATAGGAACTGGGCCCATACTACAGAGGAAGATAGTAAAGGACTGGATCCTAGCAAAGCCCTGGGGCAATGACTGACTTGGGCAAGTCCATTACCCCTCCGAGACTCAGTACTGTCCTTTGCAAAGCAGGGCCAAAGCTTTCAGGGCTGGTGCTAACTGATTCTGAGGTTTGGAGAACCGTGCCCAGCCCATAGCATTTGCTCTATAAATGACGTTGTCATTGTGGAGCAAGACCCACACAGTAACCAGTGCAACCCTCCACGGCCACAACAAAGCAAGGGAGCAGCTAGCTCTCCGTGGAGGGCTCACACTGCTATAAACACGACAGGCCTAGAAGGATTCCCAATAGCTGCCTCGGCTCTGTTTTTATTTTTATATTTTACAACTCACCTCTCATATCAATTCACTGCAGCTATCTACTGACCTGCCAGCCGCCAGGCCTGCAATGCTCCTACCAAACAGCCCGGCCCAGGGGGAGTCTTAAATGCTGGGGTGGGGGTTAGGGAAGGGATTGATGGATGTGAAGGGGACCAAGGAAGATTTCACAAGCCAGATAGATTTTTGCAGTCTATTGATTTTGGAAGGCTGTTTGCACAAGTCATCTAAGGGATCTTCCAGGAGGTCAGCCCACAGTGCGGCGCCTGGAAAAATGAAGCAGAGCACTTGTTAATTCCTTCTGTGGCTCTGGGACCACAGGGCTGTGCCAGGCCCTCCTCGTGGACTGCAGGGCTCATTCCACACCTCAGTTCCTCTGGGGAACCCAAGCAGGGCAGCAATTCCCTGCTTCTGTTTCGAAAATGGTGAACACATGGACAGACCAAGAAGACTCATGTTAGAAATGACACCTGACTCCACTCTTCCTACCTATATTTCCTTTCTGTTTAAATGTGTGTTTCTTAATATTTATATGGTGGCTTGTACAATAAGCCTAATAGAATCCTGTATTATTTTATTTTTTGAAGACAGAGTCTCACTCTATAGTCCAGACTTCCAGACCAGCCTAGAATTCACTACAGTAATGTCAGTTTGGAAGAAGCATCTTTGCCTTTTGCAATGAGTCAAGCAGATTTAGGGTTGAACCTCAACTTGACCTACTCAGTAATCCTAAGTAGTCAAACCTTCCCAACTTGGTGCCCCCATATGGGAATGTTACCCACTTAGCAGGATTGCTGCAAGCCTACATTTTGAAATAAAGAGGAGGGAACACCACCTCTGAGGCCATGTTATAAGGCTCACCTCTCACCTAGAAGATGAAGTTGGCAAATGATTGCCATGCCATGTACTTTTATATGGCCCATGAGTTATGCATGGCTTTGATACTTGCAAATGGCTCAAAAACTCAATAGTATCTTGCTGTGGAATATTCCTTTACACTGTGTGGAGATGTGTCACTGTGATTGGTTTAATAAAGAGCTGAATGGTCAATAGCTAGGCAAGAGGTATAGGCGTGACTTCTGGACAGAGAGAACTCTGGGGAGAAGAAAGGCGGAGTCACCAGCAAGATGGAGGGGAAGCAGGATGGGGAGTACAGAGTAAAGGTAATCAAGACACATAAAAGAACATAGATTAAAAAATATGGACTACACAGAAACAGCTGACCTGAGCTCACGGGAACTCACTGACTCTGGACCAACATGGGACTGACCTAGGCACTCCTCATGTGTGTGACAGTTGTCTGTTGGTGGGGCTCCTAGCAGTAAAATCAGGCCCTGTCCCTGGAACTTGAGCTGGCTTTTGGACATCCAATCCCCATGCTGGGTTGCCTCTCCCAACCTTGATGTCGGGGGAGGAGTTTGGTCTTACCTCAACTTGATGTGCCATGCTTTGTTGATTCCCATGAGACACCTGCCCCTTTCTGAATGGAAATAGAGGAGGAGTGAATGGGGGGGGGGTAGAATGGAGATGTCAGGAAGGGAGTAGGAAGAGAGGAGGGAGGGGAAACTGTGGTTGGTATGTAAAATAAATGAAAAAAAATTAATAAAAAAGGAAAAAAATATGGGCTAATTTAAGTTATAAGAACTAGTTAGGAACAAGCCTAAGCTAAGGCTGAGCTTTCAGAATTAATAACAAATCTCCATGTTGTTTTTTGTGAGCTGGTGGCCCAAAGAAAAGCCCAACTACATATGTACCCAATGTGGGGCTCAAACATCCAAACACAGGGCCTGAGAAAGAAAAAAAAAAAAGTTCTGGAAAAGGAGCCAGATATAGCTTCCTGGTCCTGCAATCTCTCAGGTGAGCCTGTGCTCAGCAGCATACAGAGGCATGGCTACAAGCTTCTGCCTGCAGGCTGGAGCCAACCACCAGCACCATTCACGAGTGCCATGTGCTAAGCTGAGCTGTGCTGGTGGCTGACATGGCAGTTTAAGATTTGTCTCATGCGGTCAGAAAATGCTGCAGATGCTTAGTAAAGCCAGGTCCAGATACAGAAAACCTCTAAAAAGGCACAATATGCTTAAAAATGTGCTTAGATGCTGAAAAAAAAAAGAAAATGGATATAGACAATCATAGAAAAAATAGTTTAAAATAACAAAGTAAAATCTTTTTAAAAAGAAAATAAAATAATATTTTTAAAAAGCCATGAAAAGATGGGAAATACACAGGGCACTTGGATCCTGTACGGTGCTTTATTGACTTTAAATTTTTTGAATGCTAATGAACAGAGAATAACATCTGCTGAGAGATATTGGATTGTGGAAGGAACTGCTGAATTAAACCAGCCTAGATACCTTAGAAATGCCTTAATTTTAAAATAGAAGTAAAAAAAAATGTATTGCTTTGGGGAAGAGGTTATACTTTTGTTTCCACAGAAAATGAAAGGCTATGGATTTGTTCAAGGTTAAAGAGGTTCAGGTTTGATGGGGGGGAACCCTGAAAATCTTGGCTATAGACATAAAGAAATAAACCTAGAAAAACCACAAGACAAGTGATGTATACTTTACCTGCTCAAACATAAAACAAAAAAAAAATTATCTTTGGTTGGCTTGTGTACAACACACAGTCCATACTTGTGTTAATGCAGATAAGTATGTTATCTTTGAAAGTTTGTGTGTTTTCAGAACAAGGAGACCAGACACCAATGAAAACGGGTGGCCCAGGTGATCCAGCCTCTCAGAGTGTGCCTCTGTTGCAGTTTCCTCAGAGTTCTACATCCAGAACAGCTTCAAGGCTGCTGGCTGAGATGGTCCAGCCTCACAGACTATTCCAGACTTCAGATAAGCCCTACATTTTTCCCATCACACTGAGACTAGATAACAGCTAGCTCTCCCTGGACTTGACCATTATCTTAATTTTTTCAGGGTCCCCTAAAGATGCCATCACCCCCAGACATCAGGAAGCAGTCTAGAGAACATGATGCCCATATTCCCAAGAGGCATGGTGGATGGTTTTTGATCATTTGATGGGTTATGGATGTTTGTCATCACTTAGGGGGCTTGGTTACTAGTTGGTATTAGTAATGGTCAGGATAAAAGCTAAACAAAGGAGATCAGATTCAAGGACCTCTTTCTGAAGAGAAAAAGAGGAGATATAATATAGAAAAGATGGGATAAAAGGGTGAATTGTTGAGTCTACTTTTGAACAACCACTAGTCTCAAATATTTTATATTGGTATGGATTTTTGTATATTGATACAAATTTAAGGTTATTTTGTTATACTATAAATATATTTCTATTCTTGTTTAAGGTATTGTACTTATACAGCTCATTTAAAAATGTAATGTAAAGTTTTAGTCCTTAAAATCTATTTAGGATAATAAAGAAATACAGATTGATAGTTGTCTATAACTATCAAACTTAGGTATGTTTTCAAGGTCATATAGAGATATATTTTAGATGGATAGATGATCTTCAAACACTTCAAAGACATAAAATATGGTATTTAAAATGTTTTAATAGCATAAGGCTTTTCTTGACAATGAGACACATCTGCTCCTGAAAGCACTAATTTACTTCAAAAAAGGATGATGGGCATTGAAGAACTTCCAATTGGAATTTACTTTCAACATGGTAAAGCTTACCATGTGAGCAAGAAAATGCCCTCACCTTGACTGCTGACAATATGCTGTCCAAACTGGACAAGCAGGACACAAAGTAAAGCATCTACTGAACTTTGCCAAGAGAAAGTGGGAGAGTCCTTCAAAATTCCCGCTTCATAAAAAAGTCTGTCAGATATTCTAGGCTTGTAGGCCAAAGATGAATGTCCCAGCATTGCAGAGGAACCTTGGATGACTGTCCAGGCAGCCATTTGTTGCTGTCATTTCTGTAGTTTTGGAAGTTGCTTTCTCTGCACTTCCTGTTTACTCAAGCAGTATTTTATCCTTCTTGAGTCTCTGGTGGAGATTGAAGTGTAGATAGTTAGAGTTTTACTTGTTTAATTTTTCTTGTTACCAAATTAAAAAAAGAAACTTAGATAAGAGATGTAAAGTTTATAAGGTTAAGAAACATAAAAGCTTAAGTTGTTTATCTAAAAAGATGTTAGTTTTTTTGTTTTTTTTGTTTTTTTTTTTTTTTGGTTTTTCGAGACAGGGTTTCTCTGTGTAGCTTTGTGCCTTTCCTAGAACTCACTTGGTAGCCCAGGCTGGCCTCGAACTCGCAGAGATCTGCCTGCCTCTGCTCCCGAGTGCTGGGATTAAAGGCGTGCGCCACCACTGCCTGGCCTAAAAAGATGTTTTAAGGTCTAAAAAAATACTTTTAGGATGGTAATACAAGTTATGAGAAAAAATGGTTTAGGTATAAAACTTTAGACTAAGATAGAATGGATAATGGAATATTTTCTCTAAATTTGCCAAATGCAAATAGACCGGACATTGTAAATGTAATTCTTACCTGATAATTGTTCTTTTTTGAATATAGTTTTTACTGTTAGAGTTAAAAACCTTTCTTTTTTATTTAGACAAAAATGGGGAAATGTCCAGTATTCCTTTACACTGTGTGAAGATGTGTCACTGTGATTGGTTTAATGAAGAGCTGGATGGCCCATAACTAGGGATACGGTATAGGTAGGACTTCTGGAAAGAGAGAGCTCTGGGAAGAAGAAAGGCGGAGTCCCCAGGAAGACAGAGATGAGGCAGGATGGGGAGTGCAGAGTAAAGGTAACCAAGCCAGACAAAAGAATGTAGATTAAAAAATATGTGTTAATGTAAATTATAAGAACTAGTTAGGAATAAACCTAAGCTAAGGCCAAACTTTCATAGTTAATAATAAATCTTCCTGTCATTTTTTGTGAGCTGGTGCCCCCCCCCAAAGCCTGATTACAGTATTTCTTGAGACGTAGAAATTACATGAAATTGAAGCATCAGTGCCTCCCAATGTAGGCTGTAGGTGAACTCTCTCTCTCTATCTTGGTGTCCCTGTGGCTGAGTGTAGTGGTCAGCACAGACTCCACAGCCCGGGGTGCCTACAGTGCTTATTCCCTGGCCCTTACAGAAAATGTTTTAACAACTCTCAACTTAGAAAGCCTATTCTGTACAGAGAGAAGTCTTTAGACTTCTTGGACATTGGGTTTCTCTATCCTAAACAACCCATACATTCTGGATGAAATGAGAACTGCAAGTGAATCCAGCTGGCCAGACTGTCCCCAAGTCTTCATCTTCTTCACAAATCTGTTCTGAGTCACCCTTTTAACAGAGGGGCACATTCATACTTTCCCTCAGATGTTGCTCTTGGTGTCTGCTGAAGAGGGCCATTGAAGAGCCTCTTTCTGAGAGAGAGAGAGAGAGAGAGAGAGAGAGAGAGAGAGAGAGAGAGAGAGTTTCCTCAGAAGAGTGCCCTTCTATCACCTCTGGCATTTTGGGTCAAGTCACTCACCCTAGAAGTGTTGATATCACACAGAAACAGTAATGTCCACACAAGCTGTGTGACTGGCAGCTCAGTTCAAATACGCATCCACTAGAGAAATGGAGAAATTTACATGTTGGAATCTGTGAAATATACAGCTTAGTTCATTACCAGGCCATAGCAGGAATCTTAAATAGTCTTATTAATAAAAACAAACCTGGAGCCAGGTATTGGGGTGAACGCTGAATGATCAGAGAAACAGAACAAGCCACAGCCACCTCACCTTGCCAGTTCCTCAGCTCATCCTGTTTCCTCAGACTGGAAGCCTCTGAGTCCTCATCAAGAATGAATCTCAGCTGAACTGTGCTGCTCAAAAGCCTAAAAGCTTAACCAGCCAAAAGCTTCTAGTTTCTGGTCTTCACACTTTATATACCTTTCTGCTTTCTGCCATCACCCCCTGGGATTAAAGACGTGAGTCACCATGCTTGGCTGTATCCTTGAACACACAGAGATCCAGGTAGATCTCTGCCTCTGGAATGCTAGGATTAAAGGCATGCGCTACTACTGCCTAACCTCTATGTTTAATATTGTGGCTGTTCTGTTCTCTGACCCCAGATAAGTTTATTAATGTGCACAATATTTCGGGGAACACAATACCATCACACCAAGCATGGAGGCGTACTCAATGGACACTAGGGTGCTACTCGATGGACATAAAGGGCCTCTTCCTCCTCTCCACCCTATTCTCACTGAGCTCAAGTCTCTGCTCACAAGGAAAGTTGATGAGATTGCATGGTCTAAGCCTCAGAATCTGACTGACTTAAGGAAGGTTAAATGGGCTAGCAGGATTACCACACAAGCGGAAATTCGAATCTGTGGGAATCAGAGTCAGCTCTCGGGTTGAGTCTAAGTCCTGAGAACCAAGGCTGGAATCATCTGGTGATGCCACTGAAGCCGGATTCAGGTCAGAGAGAAACAAAGTGATTTGGGGAAGGGTCATGACAGGCTGTGGACAAAAAGGAGGAAGGGGTGCCATACTGTACATGAGTGAGGCTCGGCCTCCCTGAGGCTGCTGACGGAGAAGGCCTGTGAGAGCTTGCAAAGCCACCACTGACCCCCCCTTGCTGCAGCCAAGACAGCCAGCTCAGTGTTTCACACATGCTTAGTGGAGTCAAATGTCAACCACAAAGCAGGCTGGTTGTTTCCTGTGGGTAGAAAAGCACACGGACAAGATGACTTGGCTGCAAAAGTAATCAGTTTTTGGACTAGGAAGAGAGATTGGTCACCCAAGCGCTTGCCTTGTGGGCATGACTACCTGAGTTCAGTCCCCAAGAACTCACATAAAAAAAGCTTGGAGTGGTGGTACATATGCTTGTAATTCCAGCGCTGGGGAGGCAGAGGCAAGGCAATCCTTGGGCCTCACTGGCCAGGCAGCCTAGGCTACTTGTTGAACTCCAGACCAGTGAGAGACCCTGCCTCAAAGAACATGGTGGATGGTACCTGAGGAACTATAGCCAAGGCTGACCTCTGACCTGATACACATGCACACACCTACATGTGTGCATACACACTTGTATAGCACACACACAAGTGATAAATTATCATTAAATATGACCATGCACATCCATGCAGTGACCCTGAGGCATCAAAGAAACCCCTGACTTTGAGCAGTTCTTCTTACCTAGGTAAGATGGCAAGGTACTCCTCTATCTGTGACCCTGGGTGAGAGGGTCGTCTGTACTCTGAGGACACTCCGTTCCTCCTTCCCTTTCCACATCATAACATTTCTCTTGACTGCCCTGGCTCCCTCGCTGTATTAGTCTGGGCTTTCTGGAAAAAATGGCCACACAATTAAAGAGGTTGGCAAGTCTAGTGTGCAGGGTGGTCTGGCAGCTGGAGACACAGAGAGGAGTCTGATTTTGAAGTTCAAGACTAGGGGATGACTACTGGAAAGACACCCTCTGTGTGGAGGTCATTCTCTCGTTCCATTCAGGCCCTGAACCGATTGCACAGGGCCCACCCACACTATGGAGGGCACCCTGCTTTTCTCACAGAATACTGAGTTAAAATGCTAGTCTCATCTGAAAACCACTCTTACAGAAACATCCTGCGTAATGTTTGGCCCCATCTCAGGCCACCTTCCTCAGCCAAGTTGACACATGAAGTTAGCCGACCTAGTCAGCATATTGTGAGGACTTCCTGAAGGGCAGTTCTGATGGTAATTACTACCCCAGTACGTGTTGGCTGGAAATAATGGCTGAGAATTAGCATGTGCAGCATGGCAGCCCAGAGGTTCAGACATCTGCTGCCATGTTTCAGAGCAAGGAACAGCCCCAGGGGGACAAAGAACTTAGCAGGGAGGCTGGGACTGGGTTTTATAGGACTGAAATGCATTCTCATGGGAACAATGCCTCCATGCTGTGGGATGCCCAAATGTGGTGGTGGTGGTGGGGGGGTCTACATGATGGGACGCAGGGATGCAAGGCAGGGAGAGAAGTTTATGGAAGGCCTCAGCACACCATGCAAAGAGTTCTCTGTTTTTACAACAGAATCTTGTCCAGAGCTCTAGGAGCCCTGTTTGGCTGTCCTGACCTCGGCTCATCCCCCATTAGGGGGTAGCCAGTTTACAGAGCAGCCCCTTAGAGAGTACTCGCATTTGTGAGAGTACTCACAAAAGTGTTCTCATGTCAAGACCAAGTTTATGAGATTTGAAAAGAAGTGTGGGTGTCCACTTCAGCCGAGGGCTGGCTCCAGGAGGGAGCGGCCCCCTCAGGCAGGAAGATGCTGGGAGGCCGAGCAGGCGGCCAGCCTACTTGGTGGTAGGGAGCAGCCCAGAATTTTCCAAGGAGAAAGCCAAGTGTGGAAGCAGCTTTCAGACATTTCTTCCAACCTCTGGGCAGCCAGGGCACATGGTGCCAGGTTCAACACTGACAAAGTGACCCAGTGGAGCATCAGAGTCAACACCCGGCCCTGGAGACCTGGCCATGGGTCAGCAACACCAGGAGAGAGGAATATCCGGATGGGACCGCTGGGGTCCTGGGGCAGTACATGGGATGTTGCTTCTAATGAGCCCCCTGGGAAGCAGCTTTGCATGTGGGGACAGGGCTCCAGCACTTTCCCGTGTGCCACTTCAAGAGGGTTGCCAAGAGTCCAGCACACAGGTACTACGGCTCCTTTGCAGCCTGTTCCATGGGAAACTTGTCTTCAAGGGAGACTGAGGCAACAGCATTGGTGGATTCTATTGGAAAGGCACCGTTGTGTAGGTAATTTGAAATACACATCCTCTGTTGTCCCTAGAGTAGTGGAGATGTGAGCTCGGGTCCTCCTGTGTAGAGGAAGGCATCTAACATCAGGAGAGTGAGTCCATCCACATGCACAACACCTTGGTTCCAGGACACTAAACTCCAAAGACTTCTTCCAAAACTGATGTCTCTTCCTGGTTCCTTGGTTCTGCTGGTTCCAATCAGTGGATTACAAGCATCTTTGTTTGTCTGCACTGTCCTGAGCCTTGGGGATATACCAGAGAACAGAATCTACAAACATCCCTGCCTCTGAGGAGCTTGCATTTTAGCTGGGGCTGGGGTTGGGAAGATAGAAAATAAACGTATTATAACATGAGTAAATAAACGTATTATAACATGAGTAAATTACATAGTGTGTTACAAAGGGAAAGCTGCTACAGGAGACCAAAGTGGAGCTGGAGGGAAGTGGACAGCCAGGGGCACTGGGAACAGGGGAGGAGACAGGGTGTGTACTGAGTAAGATAGGCATTCGGAAATCTGCATCTCAGAACTGAGCAAGCATGATTTACCAGGACCCCAGGTTCTAGGCTCTGAAATCCACCTGCCTGCAGCACAAGCTTTACCAGCCAGGGAACATGAGACTATCCTGCAGATGAAGCTGTGTCCACTCAGCTTCGCTACCTGCCTGTCTGTATCCTGCCTGTCTGGTCTGCATCTTGTCCCTCCTTTGCTGGGATCAGCCCCACATTGCATTCCATTGTGGTCTGAAGACTTTCCCAGCTCCTCCTTGCTCCAGGCTAGCTTCCTCTCACTGGAGTTGCCCCTAAGAAACTTCTTGCTCTTCTAATCCCTTTTGGACATCTGCTTTCTGGGAACTCCATGAGAAGGAAGCAGAGTAATTCAACAGTGGAGCCAGGCATGGAGCAGAGGCTTATTTAAGCCAGTGCCATCAGGTTCTCTGCTTGGGTTGGAAGGTGCTGCCTGGCCACTCTGTGCTCCATATTCACCGACAGATCTTTTCTGTCACCTCTGAAGTGTCTGTCCCACTTAATCCCTCCGTGCCAATCCTGCTGCCATATCCCATAAGTGTCATGTTGATCCAATAGATCACTGCCCTGAAGCAGCCCTCCTCTCCCACACCCAGGCCATCCTGGCTGCTCAGGTCCTTAGCACACCTTAGCTTCTCTGTTCCTCTTCATCACGACTGTAGGTCACCCTAAGGTGCATACACACATGCCTTACAAGTTGTGTGGCCATGAGTGGGACATAGCCATCATGGGCCCTGGGAGAGTCACTGGGAACACCCTTTAGACTATTACATTCTTTTTTTTTTTTTTCCCCCGAGACAGGGTTTCTGTGTAGCTTTGCACCTTTCCTGGAACTCACTCTGTAGCCCAGGATGGGCTCGAACTCAGAGATCTGCATGCCTATCTGTGCAGACCCAGCTACTGGCATCCTCTAGGCATGCCACCCAAGCTCCCTTTCTGGCCTTTGATTCTTACTAGTTTACTAGAAACTCCCCCGCAGAGGCCAGGAAACATGCTGTAGGCTTCCGGTCCCTCTTCCCTTCTCTGTAATATTATTTCCTGCCTGTGAGGGGCCACGAGGATTAATCAAGTTTATCACTACTATTACTCTAGAATGATTGACTAATCATACTGAGACCTTGAATCTGGCTAATGATAACAGAACAGCAAAACTCAAGCCTCAAGCTTTCAGACCCTGCCTCTGCTGCCAAGCCCTGCAGACCTGGCAGTACATGTCGCTCCTCTGTGCTGCAATATTCCCATCTGTTCGATGTGGAGAACCATGGTGCCAACACTCTCCAGCCTGTCACCAAGGCTGAGTTCATAATTCGAAATTCTCACCACGGTACAGGCACAGGCAAGCACTCTGTGTGGACTGGCCGGTGAGTAGTCGTCTTGTTTACCTTTTGCTAATTGTTAGAACCGCAAGCTGGCTCCAGTGTCGCCCAGCAAACACTTACTAAGGGTTACACCGCCCGTGGCCCTGGGAAGCTTGTTTGCAGCTTTGCATTCTGAAAGAACTTGACACTTGCAGCTGAAATCAGGAGCTGCAAGAACAAAACAGGACGAGTGTATGCCAGTCTCGCATTCAACAGCTTGGAAGTTTGGCTATACTGACTCTTCTTTCTAATTTCTCCTCTCCTCTTCTCCCCTTCTCCTCTGCTCCCCTCCTCCTTCTCTTTTGTTTTGTTGAGGTGGGGTCTCCTGTAGCCTAGCCTGGCCTTGAACTATGTAGTCAAAGCTGGTCTTGAGCCCTTGGTTTTCTTTTCTCCTTCTCTCCAAGTGCTGGGATTACGGGTATCACCACCCCCAGCACCTGCTCACGCTCTCAACATCATGATCCATTGCTTTTTTTAAATGCACAAGCATGAGTTTCTCAACCTCAGAGATTCTCCTTAGTAACCATAATCCAGTTGCCAAGCTGAAGAATTGAACACTGACATGTTTTATCTCATCTATAATTCCTGTTCACCTTGCTCCACAGTCCCAATTATTTCTCATATCACTGTCCTCCAATTCCACTCAGAATAAAGAACTATATCTAGTTGTTCTGTGTACTTAGGAACTTGTAACTCAGCCACCAACCAGGTCTTGTCCCTATTATTTGCAGGAAGAGAAAGGTATACTAGAGACCCATGTATCGTACGTCTAAATGCATAAAGATTAGTTTTAAAAATCAACTGTTAATATGTTTTGTACTCTTACTTACCTTGACAATGTGCCCTCACAATGGCCTGGAATGTAGCATTCTTGAACTCTGTGCTCAAATTGATGGTGTGGGGACAGCAGGCTCCTGTCTTTGACCTGTAGCTGCTTCTCCTGGCCAACACAGGGGGCCTTATCCGCACACCTACGGAAATCCCAGTCCGCATTCCCAAGGGCCATCCCCTGATTACCAGCAGCATGGCCCTCAGTGTGGGCTCTGAGGTACCTATACCAGTGGCATGATATGTCACCGGGATTGGCACCAAGGGATTAAGTGGAGCAGACAGAAGCTTCTGAGATCTCAGGAGCCCCCACACATGAAAGGAACTGCAGAGACCCTAGAAACGAGTTCTTGGGTCCTCTAGGGCTAAAAATGCTGGTTGCTATGTCTTTGTAGCATGACCTGGAAGGACAGGAGGGCTCAAGATGGGCATGGCCTTTAGTCTCCCAGGCTATGCCCCAAGGAATAGAGTGCAGTTTGAAGGGACCAGAGGAAGATGGTTATACTTGGGTCAGAACAAGGGTCTTCTTGCCTGGGTGTTGTGATTCCCTATTTTTCAAGGGCCTGGGGCTAATGAAGAATACAGAAACAGCTATCTCCCGTGAGTCCAGTGCCCGTAGTGTAACCGCATTCTCAGAAGACTCTCCTCCTTCCTCTGACTTCAGAGTCCCTGCTTTCCCCTAAAGACATCGCCCTAGTTCCTTTACTAGGAATATTTGTGTGTATGTCATTGACCTCTTAAACATGCCTTGAGATCAGGATTCAGGCCTGTTGCCTCTGCGTTTCTTAGCACTAGGTACACAGTCCAGCTGAGTAGATCATCGGAACAAGGGTAGTGAATGCGTGGACAAACGCACGCTTATTTCCCAGATGGCGGATAAGAGCAGAGAAGGCTGGATGAGTGGATAGCTAGTTAGCTAGATGTATCAGTACGCTGGATGGGCAGGTTATGTGATGGTTTATACCAGCTGCCAACATCAGATCTGTAATCGCCCAGGAGGCAAATCTCGGGGCTGTCTGTGAGAGAGGAGGGTCTAGGTTCTAGGTTGGGTTAACTAAACTGGGAAACCCCACCCCCCAATGGCGAAGTGGGGTCCTTGACTGACTAAATGGGAGAAAGTGAGCAAACACTAGAATTCATCTTTTTCTGCTTCCTGATTTTAGATACACGACCCACCGTGACTGACTGCATCCCCTCAAACTGTGAGACAAAAGAAACCCTTTGTTCCTTGCTTAAGTTGCTTTTGTTATAGCAATGAGAAAAGTAATCAGTACAATATATGCCTGTATGTATTTATGGGCTGGGTAGGTGGTGGATGGATGGGTGGATGGACAGGTAGATGGTAGGTGGATAGACAGGTAGATGGTGGGTGATGGACAGGTAGATGGTGGGTGATGGACAGGTAGATGGTGGGTGATGGACAGGTAGATGGTGGGTGGATGGACAGGTAGATGGTAGGTGATGGACAGGTAGATGATGGGTGATGGACCAGTAGATAGTGGGTGGATGGACAGGTAGATGATGGGTGATGGACCAGTAGATAGTGGGTGGATGGACAGGTAGATGGTAGGTGATGGACAGGTAGATGGTAGGTGATGGACAGGTAGATGATGGGTGATGGACCAGTAGATAGTGGGTGGATGGACAGGTAGATGATGGGTGATGGACAGGTAGATGGTGGATGGATGGACAGGTAGATGGTGGGTGATGGCCATTCTTACCTTTCCTGAATAGCAGACAGTTTTAGGGACTGGTAAGAGTTGACAGTTTTAGGGAAAAAAACTTTGAAGAGGCTCTGGGACTCCCCACCAGAGAATATGAAGAGCAGAGCTGGCAAAAGAATCAAATGTCCTTGTCTCCAAGAGCCACACACACTTCAGCCACCAAATGAGCAGCTTCTAACCTATGCTTGGCTTAGCATACATAGTCTACCACCGTTGTCCCTGTCCCCTGTCCACTGGGTCTCATGTCTTCAGCTTGACAAGGGCTGGAGGACTCATGCCCATCACATGTGCCCCCAAACCTGCCACAAGCCTGGGAACAGATGCTGCTCAGTCCCACTGACTGAGATGTGGAGTCAGCCAGGTGGCAGCACTCTGAGATGCTCTGAAATTGGGTCACCAACAAGTTATCTCTCCAAGTTTCCCAGAGAAACCTCTTGCCATGTGCCTAAGAATTACAGTACCCAAAAAAGAAATAAAGGGGGGGGGGGGATTCTCATTAGCTATCCCTGCTGTCCCAGCTTTCAGCAAAAACTTAGGGCATAAAAGCCAGCCTTCCACATGCGCCCAAACGATTCACAGATTCCAAACAGCAAGAAAGGCTGGGAACTGGCCACATGCAATAAATTAAAAAAAGAAGAAGAAAGAAAGAAAAAAAAAGAAGAAAGACAAAGAAGATTAATTGCCTATGGAAATTAAAGATAATCGGAGTGCCGTGATCGTATGCACCAGTGGGGAAAGGTTTTCAGAAATGCCACATTAGTGTCTCAGAGAGCTGGGATGAGGCTCTCGCCGTGACAGCAAAGTGCTGGATCATGTGGCCAGTAACTGGGATGCTGGGAAGGTCTAATAATAGTCCCGTTCTTGCTGCCTTTGCACATTTGAGCATCAAAATGACCCCACCAAGGACTGCCCTGGGGAGGCTGGCACACAGCCAGGGACTCTCACGGTAGATCTATTGTGCTTACAGGGCTTTTTAGCTGCTGGGGAGAACCCATGGGCCTGGGGACAAGGGGGTGGTCAGGATGCTGGCCTAGAGACAGAGCGAGAGAAAGCTAAAGGCAATGAACACACTCCCAGACTCCTCTCAGCCCTCTTGGATCTCTGGGCCAGGTCCCGCCCTGCTCTTCTGCTGGGCCTGGCAGCCAGCTCTCCACAGCGCAATAGGACAGGAAGCCACAGCAGGTCTGCAGCTGGGTGCAGAACCGGCCCCGGGAGGCCTGGAGTAGGAGGAAATTTGTTTTGGATGTGGGACCCAGATTGGGGGTGGGGGAAGATAAGGAGATACCCTGATTTAACTGGAAAGGAGGGGCCGTCCTGAGCTGCAAGTGTGGAACTTCCCTCATTCCAACTGCCAAAGCGGCCTCTGCCTCCTCAGCAAGGCGGCCGCAGGACATGGCACCAATGTACCTTCCAGGCCAGCAGTCCAGAATTGCCACGACTCCATCGATAGACCTGTGGTCTGTCACAGCCTGTCCAGTTTGGCAGCAGCAAGCCACATGAGGCTACTGAACACTTGGAAGGTGGTTTGTCCAGCTTGAGACGGACTGTGAATGTGAAACACAGTGGATTTCAAAGAGCTATGGTGGGGGGGGAAAAAAGAACGCACAGTGTCCCATTAGTAACTATCACAGCAGTTACTATATGGGGGTGACAAGATTTGCAATTGGGGATTAAATCAAAGATACAAAAAAACCATTCCAACATTTCTTTGGACTTTCCTCTACGTGGTGATTAAAAACTAAACACTGCACATGTGGAGTGCACTACAGTCCTGTTGGCAGCTCGGGTTCATAATCCAATTTAGCATCTTCGCCTCCAGGTTGCCATGATACCACTCAGTTCAGTGGGAGCCCAAGTGGCAGGACATCCTTAAAAGGACAAAGGGCTCTCAAACATTGCTACAAACCAGTCTCCTGTCAAGCTCTCTTGTGTGTTCATGTGCCTATGTACATGTGCGCACATGCTTATGGGGATCAGAGGAAAATATAGGGTGTCTTCCTCACTCATTCTCCGTGTGTGTATGTGTGTGTGTGTGTGTGTGTGTGTGTGTGTGTGTGCGCGCGTGCACGCGTGACCAGTGCCTGATGAGGTGGAAAGAAGGCATTGGATCCCCTGGAACTAGAATTACAGACAATTGTGAGCTGATGGACATAGATGCTGGGAAACGAACTCTGGTCCTCTGGAAGAGCAGCAAAGACTCACTGAGCCATCCCTCCATCCCATCCATCTTATTTGTTGAGACAGAGCCACTGAACATGAAGTCTGGCTCACACGGACTGGCTGGCCAGCGAGCCTCTTCCACCCTGCTGTCTCTGCCTGCCCAGTGCTGGCATTACAGGTGGGGGTCACCGCAGCTGGCTGGCAGGGAATTGAGCTCAGCTCCTCACACTTGTCTGGCAAGCAATTAACCAACCGAGCCATTGCTCCAGGCCCTCATGTCAAACTTGATGTGGCATCCAGAGCAGGCAACAGGGGACCCTGGCACCAGCCTCTTTCGAAGCTCCCTAGGCAATAACACTGGAGAAGCAGGAGTTTCACGTGAGGCCACACCCCTTGGAGGTTCTACTTCAGGGGCTGCCAGAAGAGAAGCTCCATTAGGCAAAGCAATGGACTCAGGTAAATAGAGTGTGGTAGAGGTGTGGGGGGGGGGGGGGGGAGGTGAGAGAGAATGGATCCATTTTGGAATTAAGAAAAAGTAAGACTTGGATATAGCCTTCATTTGGGAAATATTCAGTATTCAGTAGATTGAGGGCATGAGCTGGGTTTGAGGCCCAAGGGTGAGAAGCAAGTTGGAGACCAGGAGGAGGTGAGGTGGATGGAGGGATAATGTTGGCAAAGCTGCTGGGCAGCTCCTCTGTGTGCTTAAAAGCCAGGATTCAGGATGCCAGGCAGTGGTGGCGCACACCTTTAATCCTAGCACTCGGGAGGTAGAGGCAGGCAGATCTCTGTGAGTTCGAGGCCAGCCTGGTCTACATAGCAAGATCCAGGACAGGCACCAAAACTACACAGAGAACCCTGTCTTGAAAAAAAAAACAAAAAAAACAAAAAAAAAAAAAAGCCAGAATTCAGGACTGGACTCTTGGTAAGAGGTCGAGCTGCCCAAGTCTGCCTGAAAAGCCAGTTTATGAAACGAAGTCCTGGGTCACCAGTGGGATGTGACTTGAAGACTAGGGTCCTGGAGGTTGGGCATTGAAACTGTCTGTGTCCCTCTTGGTGTCAGTAACCAGGTTTCTGGCCTTCCTTTTTCTCCACGCCTTTGAAGCACAGAGAATTGCAAAGGCTGGAGGAGTCGACTCAGGCCACAGTTAAGAGTGGTGGGATTAGGAAGGAAGCCGAACTACAAAATAAACAGTGATAGTTGGTAGACTTTCTGTCTCATTTTGCTTTGTTTGGGTATTTTTTTTCCTTAGTTGTCTTTTGCTTGCATATTTTGGATTCTGTTTTTGTGGGGGTTTGTGTGTGTGTGTGTGTGTGTGTGTGTGTGTGTGTGTGTGTGTGTGTGTGTTTCTTTTGTTGTTATTGTTTGCTTGTTTGTTTTTGCTTGTCTATTGAGAGAGAGAAAGAGCATAGAGAAAGGGAGAGGACATGGAGTTGGGTGGGTGGGGAAGTAGGGAGGAGCTGGGGGAAGGGGAAATTGCGATCAGAATATGTTGTATGAAAAAGTATTTTTTTCAATTAAAAAAGGAATAGGAGGGAAATAAATGGCACCATTAATAAATTAAGGGGGCTGAGACAGGGGCCACCTATGGACCATGTGAATCCATATTTTCCCTTTGTCAACCATGGATGGAGCCAGCCACATTTTCCCAGGGCATGAGATACAACAGGTGATCAGTTAGCCAGGCCTGGTAGTGAAAGCCTGTAATCCAAGCACTCAGGGAGGGCATGGTGGCAGGAACTTGAGGGTCACAGTGTGTCCATAGTCAGGAAGCAAAAAAAAAAAAAAAAAAAAAAAGATGAATGCTTGTGCTCATCTCACTTCCACCATTTATGTGGGCTAGGATCCCAGCCTAGGGGATGGTGGCACCAGCCTAGGGGATGGTGGCACCCACAGTAGGCAGGTCTTTGCACCTCAATTACCCAGTCAAGGCAATCTTCTCCAGGAAAGCTCAAAGGCTCATCTTCCAGGCAATTTCAGACCCCATCAAGTTGACAATTTAGATAAGCCATTGTATCCAGACATCTATGTCGTTCATGCAGCAATAGGATGAAGGGAACAGAGGTGAATCTGAGCCCTAAGGAAGGGGCTTCTGTTTATTTTGTTACCATGAAGTGACCCTTCAAAGGACATTTCTGGCAAAGGTGACAGTGACAAGGGAGAACTCAGATGTCACTTCTGGCTGGGTTTTTCAAATTAACCCTATTCTAGAGTCGTGGCTACTTTTATGTTCGCCAGCCTGGGAAGCACATGTTTACCCGTGTGAGAGTTGGTATAGCATGACAGTTGTAGCCTGGGTTCAAATCCTGACTGCAGCTGGGTGACTCTGGACTTGGTGCTGGATCTCTCTACGTCTTGATTTCCTCATCTGTAAAACAAGATCAACAATCATGCTGACCTCACAGGATGTCACATCAATCTGCCTGGCCACGTTAGTCCAGTTTTCACTACTGTCGTCAAATATTCAAGGCTGGTAGTGATGCTCCGTGGACGAGCACTTGCCCAGCCTGCACAAGGTCCTGGGTTTGAACAGCTGCACTGTTGGCAGTTCTGGGCATTCGGGAGCAAGCTGTTGACATCGGCTCGGCTCTGGTGAGGGCCTGTTTAACTGTACCATACGGTGGGTTGCATTACAGTGAGAGGGCACACAATGGGAGCCATCCTATGATAAAAGAGGAGGCTAGAATGTGGGGGAAGCAGTCAGCCTTGTTCCTCTATAACAACTCACTCTCAAGGGAACTGTCTAAGGTCCCATCATTTCTTTTGCGGGCCGTGCCTCCTCATAACCTAACCACCTTTTGCCAGGCCTCACTTCTTGAGGTCTCCGTCACCTCAACAGGACTACATGGCAGACCAAACTTCCCACACAGGGGCCCTCGGAAGACAAACCACATCCAAACAGTAGAACGTCAAAAAAGCTCCCTGTTCTTTTTGTCAGTTCTATGATAGGCCAGAAAGAGGTGCCAGGCTGATGGGTGGAAAGACTTCTTATGGGCGAGGGACTGCAAGCTGTACCCTTCTGCCAAGGGCCTGCTTCCCCTGCCCTGACTGGCTGCCTCTTCATGCTTCAGGCCTGCGGCAAGCCTTCCTGAAACACAGCTTCAAGCATCTATGGTGGTCAGTGTTGGGGAATGTGAATGATCAGTACGTTTCTGGAGCCTTCTTTGACGAGAGCCAGGCTCACCCAGCAAGTGTGTGGAAGTGACGGACCAGTGACTTAAATGAAGAGATGCCCCGCCTGCCTCGTGAAGGAGGAAAGAAAGAATCCTGTTAGAAAATCCATCTCACTAACAGATGAGGAAGACACAAAAGACTGGGGACAACCTCACCGTCTATGTAGAACCAGTCAGTGTTGCAAGTGTTGCCTGGCAAAGCCACCTGGGCCACAGGGGCCACTAAAGAGAAAAGGGGGAAACGTGTAACAGAGGCGTTGTCTCATAAATCACATGATGCAGTCATGACAACAGAGTGCTAACCAAGTAAAAAATCAAGAGGGGTGTGGAGTGTGGCTCAACAGTACTGCGCTTGCCCAGCATGTGCAAGGCCTGGGGATTCATCCCCAGCACTGAGAAAGAGGTTGGGGGTGGGGTGGGTTGTGGGGATGTGTGAGTATGAATGGAATGCCTTTGAAGTGCCCCCACCAAATCAGAGCTGTGGTCTCCACCTCTGGGGAGGGAGCTCCACCCAGGGTGTGTGCACATGCACACACTCTTGGTACCTCTTGGGTTTCTCCTTTGAAAACTCTGTCCCGTTGCACTGGGTGGCAGGGTAAGAGCATCTGCAAGTGTTTATGTGCAGCGCTCGAGTCCCAGAACAAGCAGAGGCAGAGTTCAACCTACAAAATCCGAAGGGTTTTTTTGGCCAACAAATTCAATGTGACCCAAAGCCTATTAACACACATCGAAATCAGCCTGAAGTTTGGCAAGGGAGGTATGGAAGCTCTTCCCTCGGGGCCACATGGAAAGTTCTAGTTAAACCCTCACCCAGTCGTTATGAAGCCAGCTTCTGAACCAAGTTGGGTGGAGGCATGAAACAAGATCTCAGTTGGTTTCCAAATGGAAGCAGGGCTGGAGCTGGAGCGCTCCCAGGGGTCAGCCACCAAACCTGCTGGGATGTCACAGGGCTCCACTGACCCCAGGGGACTCACCAGGGAGAGTCTCTAAGTCATGAAACTCTGATGTGACTGTGAAGCCTATCACTAGCTTAGTCTCCCAGGTCAGACAAAACCCCACACCCGCCCTCTGACCCAAGTCCTGGCTGCAGGAGCTGTCCCAGCCTGTAACTAAGCCAAGCCTGGGACCAGCACAAGGGGCGACTTCCAAGCCAGGGGTCTGGCACCCTGCCTGATCCGGAGCTGGACCACCCTCCAGAATGATCCTGTTAAGAGGTTCAGCAGGTAATGGTACTTGCCACTAAGCCGGATGACCAGAGTGCAGTCCCCAGGACTGCCGTGGGAGAAGAAGAGAATCCCTAAACGCCGGCAAGTCATCCTAAGATCTACACACCTGGGAATAAATGTAATCGATTTTTTTTAAAAAGAGGAAACCTTTATCCCATGTCCATGTAGGCTGCTCTGGTTAAAAGCCCAGGGTTCACAAAGCAAAAACAAGGAGACTTGAGAGTGGGAAGAGGCCTTAGTCGGGGGTGGGGGTCGGCTTGGTAGAGGTAGAGAGGGGTGAGAAGGTGGAGCCAGGGGTGAGTGTGGCCGGGATGTGTCATAACCATGTATAAAATTGTCAACGAATGCATTTCTTCTGAGAGGAAAAGTTTAGGCAGAAGAAATTCAACAGTGTTTGTGTGAGCACGAAAGTGTTCCAGAAGGGTCAGAGCGCCAAGCCGCAGAGGCTCCCGCGCAGGCGCAGGCGCAGTCTGCCGGCAGATACAGCAGCAGGCGGGAAATGACTTGACTGTTGACAATCACACATTTGCCAAGTGTGGTTTGTTCCCTTGGAAAGACTCCAGCTGGAAGTTATGGGGAGGTTTCTGATTGGTTAAACCCAAGTGTCCGCTCATTTCCACTAGACCTCAGTTTACTTACTCCGAGTCCACAGCACCGGAGCCAGTGAAGCCTAATGGTCTCTCAAGTAAACTTTTAAAAAAAGTTCCCCAAGAATGGATTCCTCGAAGTCCACAAAGAAGGGGGCTGGGGTTTGCTCAGCACTGCCATGCTCCCAGGTACAGCTTACCTTCAGTGGTGCGTAGAAGGGGGTGATTACCAAATAATCTTTGTATTTAGGGTCACAGTGTCCATATCAGGGTGTCCTTCCGAAGGGTGTGGCTTTCCCTTGACTCTAGCAACCTTGGACTGAGGACAGGTGGGGAAGAAGTAAAAATACATGACCTCAAGGTTTTTGTTTTTGTTTGAGACAGGGTCTCACTTATGTAGCCCCGGCTGGCCTCAAACTCACAGAGATCCTCCTCCTGCCTCTACCTCCTGAGTGCTGGCATGAAAGTCATGCACTGGCATATCCAATGACTCCTGGGTCTTAAGTCTAGTGGAGAGGGTGGTGGGGTGCCAGCCTGGCAGCTGGGGGAGGGGCAGGTTTACTGGGGCTGGAGAGAAGTGGGAGATGGGAAACGGGGTACCCCAAGCCCCAGCCCTTGCGTTCCAATGGTAAGGCTCTGCCATGTTAGCAGGGACAAGGGAAGACACCCAGCAAAAATCACGACAGCGAGAGGCAGCTGCCTCAGCAAGCGTGGACTGAGCCCTGCCTAAGAAGGGGTGAGTACGTTGCCCCACTCACCACAGTATGGGCGCTCAGGAGGCAAGAGCAAGCCCCTCCCCTGCACTGTACTTCACATCTTCCCCAACCTTTCCCTACCTCCTGTGTTGATTGCCCCAAAATAAGGAGCCAAGGAGGATGCAGAAAAGCCCAGATCAGTAATCCCTGGGCTGACAACGCCAGGTCTCGCATCTGTACCCACAAATAGTGTAAAAACACCTTCTTGCAGAAGAACGAGAGAACTCATCAAAGCCCAGTGCAATCGGGATGAGCTTAACAAAGATTTTATTATTATAAAATGATTAGTGGCTTGCCTAGTGACCAAGAGGGGGAACGCCGGAGTCAGACAGCATGGGGTCAAATATACCTGTGCCTCAGCCTCCACATCTGTAAAATGGGATTGTGGGGATTACATGAGCTACTACTTGGTAAGCAATAAGACAGCATGAGCACTGGTGCTAAATGTTGGCTACAGCCACCAGACAACACACAGCCACTCCTGAGTGTGACACCAGGCAGAGGCTTAGAAAGATGACTCCCACATGACTGCAAGGCTACCTCTCACCAGCTCAACATATGGGGAGCATGGGATGGGACAGGATGACAAGTGACTAGTGAAAGGCCCTACTTCCCCCTCCCCACCTTTTATTGTCATGCTCCTAGGACTCCAGCGTTACTACTGGGGACTTCCAAGAGCCTCAGTCACTTTAACCCAGTGTCGGGATGTAGGTGGAGTTGCGGTAACCTGTGTCCACCACCCCTGGGTGGGAGCAGAAAGAATGAGCCCTGCCAGAGAAAGTCTCTGGCCTCCCCACCTTCCAGCAAGACCCGGTCCCAAATAGCAGCCTTTTCCGAGGAAAGTGAAAACACCAACCAGCCGGTATCCCCAGCACAGCCCTGCTGGAATACAAACCCAGCCTCAGAAAAGCCGCTGGCCATGTGTGGGGAAGAAATCATACAAGCCAGAGCAAGCCGGGGTTGGGGTGAAGGAAGGAGCCGCATTATCCATTGGTCAAAGGGCACGTGTAGAGGAGGAGGCATGGAAGAAGCTTCGGGAAGAGAGAGAAAGTGAGGCTTGGCATCAGCGCTAACCTTCACTGCAGCGGGTACCAACCCCGCGAGCGAGCGACGGGAGGGCGGCAGCGGGGCAAGGACCTCAAAAGTCCAGGCACTGAAGCCAAACTTGAGTGCCGAGACCCAGGTCCTGCCCCAGAGCTGGGAAACAGTACCTCCTAATCCCTGGCTGCAGGCTATGGAATTCCAGGGCTCATCCTCTGGGCCTCTCCCCAGCCCAATCCAGAAACACTGTGACAAATCAGCCCTACACCCCCAAGGTCTTGCTGTGAATGCAATCCACATGGAATGTCTGGGCTGCAGCTGCCCGTGAGGGCTGCCTGGTGGCACTTGAGGACTAGGGATTTAATGATCAGTGTCGTCCTGTTCCATCAGCTTGCCGCCTCTCTGGCGATAGGATGGGGAAGACTCGTCCGTCAGGATCCAAGACATTGAGTGTAGAGATCACACACTCTGCATGTGGCCTGGCCACGGGACGGGAGGCTTTGGCCCGCTTCTCAGAGCCTGTGGAAGATAACAGCCCTGCGTGTTCACAGCACAAAGCAGGATGACAGTGAGTCTCCCGCCACCAGAGTTTCATTTCCATGTGCGCTACAGGACTCTGGATCTCCGAATGCTGGCTGGTGGAGGGGGAGGGGGAGGGAAGAGGAGGGCTCCATCTCTTTCTCTCACCCTGCTCCGGTTGTCTGTCCCCTGCGCTGGCTGAGCCCACCCTGTCGCTGTGCAATATATTGCCCCTGCAGTTCAACCTGGGACATCCCCCTCACTCCCTCCTTGATGTTGAGGAATCTGGATGAGACAGGCATGTCTAAGTGCCACTGGGGCCTGAGATGACAGCCCGCTGGGCGCCTTGAGAAGAGTGCTGATCTGTGGGTAATTACACAGGACTTCTAAGGAGACAGCTTCGAATGCCCCAGCTCTGGGGCAGAAAGAACCTCTAGTGTAAGAAACCAGTGCGGGGTTCAGCATCTGCAACAGTGGGTGTGGCCTGAGATGGCCATAGGCTCCCTCTGTGGATGTCAGTCATTGTCACAGGCTCCTCAGGGCAACACAGCCATGTGGTTGAAAATGCATCAATAGTTCCCTGGCTTCCTAAACAACGGCATTACAAAACACTATTTTAAAATAATTATAACTTCAGAGACAGTTACAAAACCAGCGCAGAGGGACCCAGGGACTCTTTCCCTCGATGTTACACTTATATTTAAAGACAGGGTCAGTCTCATGTAGCCCAGGCTAGACTTGAACTCATCATCTCACTGTATAGCCAAGGATGGTCCTGAATCCCAGATCTTCCTGCCTCCATCTGTCTTCCGAAGTGCTGGGATTACAGGTGTGACCCACCACACCCGGCTCCCAGTGTCAACATCTTACTGAATGCTGACTGAAATACGCTAACACTAGGACATTGACACTGGACACGCCACAGGCTTTACTCAGAGGCCAATGGTGACATTTTAGTGGTCTCCTGAAACAGCCTTCAAATACCACACCACCAGGCTCTCAGCACCATTCCTGAGAGTGCTTTGGCACCCCCGTTTATCAATGGTTGTGTAGGTGATCTCCCCTGCACTGTCTGTTCCTGGCCACAGTCTGCTCCTCTCCCCTCAACTCAGAGGGACGCTGAGGAGACAGGGCTACAGAAGTAAAGGAAAATGCCAAAGCAGCCAGGCACAGGGCCATGTGCTCTTACCCATGGTAGACAGGTCAGGTCCTTCTAGGAGCTAGTGTGCAGTGGAAGGTGGGATGCTGAGCCTCTTCCTCAGGGAGCATCCTCAGTCAGCACCATCCCATTTAGAGTGATGCACAGCCCAGTTTTATCATCTGTAAAGTGGGGCAATAACAAAGTCCATTTCCTCCTTGTTAAGAGAATTTAATGAGTTGATAGTTTTAAAAAACTTGGAATATGCCTGCTGCGTAGTAAGTCTGCTGTATTTGATAAATTAATAATAAGGACAAAACACCTACAAGTGATATTTCAAGTGAGCAGAGCTCAAGCTAATGCTTTTCCAAAGAGCCTGGAGTGAACAGGCTTTGGGGAAGCATGAGGGTCTTTGATCGAGCATTTAATTTATACAAGGAAGCCTTTTGCATGTGAAATTGATTTAATATGCAAATAACTGAGGCTGATTGAAGACTCTAACCACATGCTTTAAATAGCAGTTGTTTTTTAGAACAGCCACCAGCCCCTCCACAGCATTGCTGGTGAGTCGGGTTTGTGTGTGTGTGTGTGTGTGTGTGTTCCCCCTTCCTCATTGGTAAGTAGCACCTCACACGCCAGTCTACACACAGCCACATCCCAAGACTGTGGTTGGATTTAGACATCTATGACTGAAGGTCCCCAACTTCACAATGGTTCAACTTCCAATGCTTGGACTTTACCATTAAACAGAAAATATATACATAGAGCCATTCTGGTTTCCATTTTCACTCCTCCTCCCGAGTGCCACCACACCTGCCTGGTACTAAATGCAGTTTTGCTTTGCACGGCTTCTCTCAGTGGCTTCATCAGGATGCAGTGCTGTTGTATGTCAAGGAATATTTCAACTCTCTCATTGTTAAGGACCCTGCAGGGTCTGCAAGAGACATAGGCAAGATCTTGTTAGAGAAGTGTATGTGTGTGTGTGTGTGTGTGTGTGTGTGTGTGTGTGTGTGTGTGCTACAGTCATGTGCACCATTCCTGGCTGTTTGCATCATGCTGAAGATCTGGACTCAGGTCCTCATGCTCACACAGCAAGTGCTTCCCTGACTGAGCCATCTCTCCAGTCTTAAAGCTACAGTTGTAACCAGCTCGTCAGGGAGTCTGGCACACATATGGCTCTCAGGTATGGTGTATGGGTTTGGGGACAGATTGGAGGGGATGGGCTTCAAAGGAATCAATTTCAGATGGTCAAGACTTCAGAAAGTCTTGAAGCAGAGTAAAAGTGGGGATGGATACAGAAGAAAGAAAAGCCCAAAGTTGAGGCAACTATTTAGATATAAAGAGAAACCCAGTGCTCAGGAAGTAGAGGCAGGTCAACGGATCTCTGTGAGCTCAAGGCCAGCCTTGTCTATATAGAGAATTCCAGGCCAGCCAAGGCTACATAGTGAGACCATTAAAACAAAACAAAATAAAAACAAATAACAAAACCAAAAAGAAATGGCATATTACCACATACGACAGCATGAATAAACCTTGAAAACACTCTGCCAAGGGAAAGAAGCCATCACAGAAGGCCGTGTTTTGCTTAAGGCTGTTTTTATATAAAATATCCAGAAAGAAAAAAATCCATAGAGACAAAATGTTCAATGGTGGTTATCAGGGGGCTTTGGGGAGGAGGACTGGTGATAACTAACTGATTAGCTAGAAGGCTAGGGATAACTAACTGGTTAGCTGGAGGACTAGGGATAACTAACTGGTTGGCTAAAGAACTGGGGATAACTAATTGGTTAGCCAGAGGACTAGGGATAACTAACTGGTTAGTCAGAGACTGGGGATAACTAGCTGGTTATAAGTTAGGGCTTCTACCCTAACTAAGACAAATGTGTAGTATGTATGTTTTCTCAGAAAAAAAGAGTGATGGCCCAATGTACACGTGCACTGTCCCATCTTTATAATGAGTCCCTAGAAAATACAGTTGGCAACCCCACCTAAACATACTGCACTAAGATTCAAATATACTATTTTGCTCAGAACCTCTGTGGGGAGATTTTGCCTCCAATAATCCAGGAGCAGAGATTCCTGAGGAGTAAGTACACAGGCCACACCACAGGATGCTCTCAAAGGGTACACAGGCTCTGCTCCAGCTGCCAGGGGGGAGGCCCAGCATCCCTGCCGTTCCCCTCTCTTGTTGTTCCTGGCAGGAGAAGGCAGGAGGTGGGAAAGAATAACTCAGTCTTTGAGGCCTTCCTGGGCATCCATGCTCTGGGCTGTCGCAAAGAGGAAAAGAGAGTCCTGGGCAGTAGTGCCAAGCTGGAAGTCTTCAGGATGTGGCTCACCACACTGGAGCTCCAGCCTGGAGAGCAGGGAGCCCAGCACAGCAGAACCCATCCCCAAACAAGATGCAGGCTCAGGAAACCATGCAGAGGCCTGGCCTCTCTCTGGGCCTCAGCTTCCCTGGCAGAGCTCAGCTGCCCACACATCTGCCAAGACAAACAGCTCAGGGCTTTCAAAGGAGCTCTCTGGGCAGAGCCTTGTAGGCTGGCCAGAGTTCCTGGGCCCACCTGAGGGTACAAGGACTTGACTCACTGCAGAGAGAGGTAGTGTTCTGATTGCTGTTTCCGAAGCCCAGTGTCCTCAGGAAGGAATTCTGTCTGGTGGGAATATTAGGTTAGTTGCTGGCCCCGAGGGACAAGAATACGAGGAAGCTTGGTAGAGAGCGAGCGAGCTGGTGTGTCAAACTCAGTAGAGAGAGGAGACTCTGGCCCGGCCTTCCGCTGGGCTGTCTCTTGGAAGGAATGGCTAAGGAGGCATATAAGAACTCCCCAAATCAGGAACTGCCATGGAGCAGTGAGCAGAAAGCAAACTCCCTGGATGTGGAAGGAATTGTCACTTGGGGTTTCCTGAGCCCCCCTCCAGAAGGTCACATGTTAAAAGCTGCCATGGTAGCATGTCCTTCTTCTGCCCCGAATCAAGGAAATCCTGGCTGGGTATTTCTCCCTTCAGAAGTTCTCAGGCACCAAGCTGAGTGGCATGGTTTGAACCAAACTCATTTATGCATTCAGTGGTGTGTGTGTGTGTGTGTGTGTGTGTGTGTGTGTGTGTGTGTGTGTGTCTAGTTCCAAATCTTGCATCAGGCCCAGTATGACCTAAATAAGACATTATCTAAGTATCTGTTGAGCAAAGAATTAGAGTTTTGTCCACAGAATCCAATTTGTATGGGAAAGCACATGTATGGGAGGATAATTATATGACATAAATAATACAGTAACAAGGAGTCTGTGATTAAGCGTGAAAGCACACAGAGACGGAACAAGCATGCGGAAAAGATGGAGCTGTGGGCTCACAGAAGCAGCTCGGTGGGAAAGTCTGACTTGGGGGGAGTTGGAAGTCAGTGTGTGAGGACCGGATGGGAGTGGCAGGGCTGGATGTTACACAGCACCTAAGGGAGGCTATAGTAGAAAGAGTGACAGGTATGGAGAGTATGAAGGCCCACAAAGGTTTCCTAGTGAGATCCGAGCTTGCTTTACCCAGCAGAGCTGCATTAGAGGATGGATCGATGACCATGTGCATGGTCACCAGGTGACTGGAAAGGTCTGCACTTGGCTGTGCTGGGGGGAGGTCTTTTGCTCCACCCCTTGGTATTCCTATAAAAGGCCCTTTAGAAAATACAGGAGGGTCCGGTGGATAAGGATCCAGGCCCCCCTGAGGCTATCCTGTGTTTCTATCTGTTTCTCTCCCCTCTGTCTTTCTACCTAAATATCTCTTATCCTTGTCTCCTCAAGAGCACCCTGGGGAAAATGTGGGGGCAGCTCTCCCACAGGAGAGGAAGGGAAGGAAGGAGAATTAGCAAGCCAGTAGAAGAAAGAGTGTATGTTACCATGGAAGAAAGGGGGCCACACTGGCTGAGGTCCATTCAGCACAAGGAAAGAAAAATGGGCTCTGAGTAGGAGGAGCCCAGCTCAGGTGATGACAGTGACCTTTGGACAGGCTAGAGTCCCTTGAGAATCTACTGGGAACCGAGAGTTTTCACATCAGTTGTGCAGGTGGTCTCAAGGCTTGCTACCCTAACACCCATTCATTGCTCCCAGGGCCCCCCAGCTAAGAAATACCCCTTGTGACCAAACTGGATTCACCCTCCCCCATTTTCCTTTCTATCTCTTTCTTTCTTTCTGATAGTGTCTCACTGTAAGACCAAGTCGGCCTCACACTCTCCATCTTCCATGTGTCCCTTCCCAGAGTGCTAGGATTACAGGGGTGTAAATACCATACCGAAGCAGGGTCCTTCAGAGTTTCAAGAGAGGTTTCCCACATGGACTGAAAGGGAACGTGCCATGGTTCAGCTTTGCTCTGAACCTGCACGAGAAGCTCTCAACAGCAGCAGCTAGCTCCACCGTTACAGCATGCTGGTCCGCAGAACCATGGCTTGGAACCAAAGACACCAAGACTACGTTGGCTGATGGCCTGCGACACAGAACTGAGGAGAGCACTTCCTGTGTGGAACTGAGGAAGAACACAGAGCCGTCGCGATAGGAAGATGTGGGAAGCGCTGCTCGGAGCCCACCTTTCCCAGCCACCTGCATCTTTGCTTCTCACTTCCGACTTCAGACCTTACCTGAGCTCAAAATGGACCCGAGAAGTTCCTACATCACTAGAGATGTCCTGGGCCACACAGGATCCTGCAAGCAGACTAGTGATGTGTTTCTAGGAGGGGCCCTAGTTCCTCACATCAGGAGGTCCTCATTCACAGTGACAAATAGAGCACGTGTGCAAACCTGAACTTGTCACCCTGGACATGTTTGCTGCATTCCTTCTCCCTTGAAATATGTGGATGAATAGAAAGAAGTCTTGGACCTGAAAAAAGTGAGCTGTGTGTTTTTTAAAAGGTAAAACCATTGAACACATTTTCCTTTTATTATTAAATCAATGCCAGTCTAGGTAAACACATTTCTTTTTTCAAATATGATACGTGCTTTCTCCTTGCATAGTCAGACAATCTCTATGGGTCTCTAGCTATTATTTAATGTGTATCCCCACGTGGTTGATGGTACTGGGAAAAACTGAGTCGTGCCCCAGCCCATTAACTAGGCTTGCCCTAGACTTTAAAGTTAGAAGATTTGTATCTAAGCTTATGAAATAAATGTGAAAAGACCAATAAACTACAGTTACAGAGAGAGAGAGAGAGAGAGAGAGAGAGAGAGAGAGAGAGAGAGAGAGAGAGAGAGAGAGAGAAGAGAGAGAGAATAAGTAGATTGTGTGGCTTGGCTTGCATGTTTGTGTGTGTTTGTGCACATGTGTGTGGAGGCCAGAAGAGGTTGACATCAGCCTTCTTCCTCAGTTTCTCTCCACCTTTGTTTTTGAACTTAAAACACACCAATTTGTCTAGCTGGCCGGCCAGCCTCAGGGATTCTTTGGTGTCCACTTCCCCAACACAGGGATTACAGGAGCATACTGCCAGCCCTGGCTTTCGCATGAGTGGTTGTGTGATGAGCACCTCACAGACTGAGCCATCTCCAGGGTGGTTGCTCTTTCTTAGGATATGAGTATTCCCTTTGTCTTTTGCTGCAGAGACTTGGGGACATCTCATCACACGGAGAAAGAGAAACTCCTACAGGATCTGCAGCCAACAGCAAGAACTTAAAGCCTATAGAGCCAGGTGATGGTGGTGTGCACCTTTAATCCCAGCACTCGGGAGGCAGAGGCAGGCAGAGCTCTGTAAGTTCGAGGCCAGCCTGGTCTACAGAGAGTTCCAGGACAGCCAGGGTTGCACAAAAGGCCTGGGTTGGTGCTGTTTGGGGAACTTGTGGAACCTTTGGGGAGTGGAGCCTTGCTACAGAAAGTACATCATTGGGTGTAGGCTTTGAGTGTTTATGGTCTTGTTTTCTGTTCTCTCTCTGTTCTGTGCTTGCATTTGAAGACGCCAACTCTCAGCTTTTGGCTTCTGCCATCATGCCTAAAGCTTGCTGCCATACTTCCCATGATGAACTCTAATCCCTCTAGAACATTAAGCCAAAATAAACTGTTTTTCCATAAAAATTAAAAAAGAAGAAAAGAAAAAAAAGAAAGCCTATGGGATCTTACCCCTCATGGACTGCTGAGAAGAGGTCTCTGCACCTGGGAGCCACAGAAAGCCATATCAAGAGAGCACCAGGGTCTCTAGACTTTTGGAAAAGCTTCCCATTAAGCCACAGGATCCACCCAGCACTTCAAGGAGAAGATGTAAAGATAGTTTTTAAGAGAAAAATCCCTCTCACTTAGGACACGGGCAAAATAGGCTCACACAGCTGGGTTCATGGCGGGTGCATCTGCTTTCTCATACAAATTATTCAGGCAGCAAAGCATTGTGTAGAGGAGGCAGGAGGCCTTTGAAGTCAGCTGTGTTTCCTGGATGGCTTCGGTTTTCCTGGGCAGCTGATTTTCACATATCCATCTTCTGGTTCTAACTTGGCCTCCCCTGAGCTGAACAGAGGCTCTACCTCGTTGTTCATTAACCAGGAGGAATGCATATGGGCCTTCAGGGCTTTCAAGAACTCTGCCATTGTAGGGCAGCTGATTTATGGCCCTGCATTTACAGCTCCAACATGGTCCAGCTTGTCCAAAGAAAGGGAGGTCAGCCCTTACGTTCTGATTAACAAAGACATGGCAACCCAGCCGCACTGAGGGCTGCTGCACCCTAGGAGAACTGTGACCAGCAAACTCGAGCTCTGCAGGTGCAGGAACCCCAAGACAATGCTTCTTCTTTGAAGGTATCTATCCCCAAGTGCAGGCTGGAGACCTGTGGGTGGTGTGTGCAGACTGAGGGCCTGTTGGTGGTATGTGCAGACTGGGGACCTGTTGGTGGTGTGTGCAGACTGGGACCCTGTTGGTGGTGTGTGCAGACTGAGGGCCTGTTGGTGGTGTGTGCAGAGTGGGGACCTGTTGGTGGTGTGTGCAGACTGGGGACCTGTTGGTGGTGTGTGCAGGCTGGGGACCTGTTGGTGGTGTGTGCAGACTGGGACCCTGTTGGTGGTGTGTGCAGAGTGGGGACCTGTTGGTGGTGTGTGCAGACTGGGGGCCTGTTGGTGGTGTATGCAGGCTGGGGGCCTGTTGGTGGTGTGTGCAGACTGGGGGCCTGTTGGTGGCAGATGCATACCCTGTGTATATGCACCACCACAGGATTTTAGAGAGACACTGTTGCTGCCAAGAAGACTCTACTTGAAGACAATTGAGCAACCCACCAATATTCAGTTAATCCTGGGGTGACTAGAAGCCAATGCATTCACTCATTTGTCCACTTGTTTATTTATTTATGAAAGGGTCTCACTCTGTAGCATAGGCTGCTGTCAAATTCTAGATCCTCGTAGCTCAGCTGTCCAAGTGCTGGGACAACAGGCATGCACCTCTATGCCACTAAACATTGAAAACAGTTGTCCCCCCCCCCCAGAAGAAAAATAAAGTACATTTCTCACCAATAAGAACAAGCCACTTTGCACTGATTCATCAGCCTTCCTTTTCACGTTGCTGGATCCCTGACATCTCACCTATTAAACTTGACTGGTGTCTGAGAAGGGCAAGTCTTTTCATGAGCCTCCCTGGTTCCTTCTGGGTAAAAGGAAACAGTTCAAGTGTAGACGTGGAGCCAGGCTTGAGTGGGCCAGACATCCTGGCTTCCTGGAGGAGGTTGGGTTGTGCAGGAGGGGTCACCTCCAGACCTACCTGGCTCCTCCCAGCTTCTGCTGTGGCTTCCAGAACTAAAGGGGCTGTTGGGTCTTTCAAAGGCCTTGTAAAGAGTCTTCTCACTGCTTTCTTCAACCCAGGGAGCTGGGGAGCTGAAGGCCTTTTATTTTCTTTCCATTTCAATTTTTATTAGCATCTATTAATTATAGATAATAATGGGCTTCATTATGGCATTTTATACATGTGTATAAAGTATTTTGATCCTACTGCCACTGCTCCAATCCTCTTCCCAAGTCCCCAGTCCCCCCACTACTTTCAAGTCTTCTTCGTGTGTGGTAGTGGTGGGCTGTCTTTTTTTTTCTTTAATCCAATAAATGCAATCAGGGTTGCTTGCATGAGCATAGGGTGAGGGATTTTTACAAGAGTACTAACAACCTACATGCTCAGAAAATCTCTCTCCCTCCCCAGCAACTATTAACTGCCATGGTCCTCACAGTGGGAGGGCCTCATGAGCCTCTCCCTCCTCCGTCATCCATGAGGGAATATTGCTAGGCCCTATCTCTGAGGTAACCACAGCTGCCATGAGTGTGTGTTCAGCAGGCACTTCGGGCCTGGAAGACAGTGTTCCCAGTACTCCATTCCTCCCTCCGGTTCTGGAGAGTTCTGTCTGGGTCTGTGTGCTGCTATAACAGGGGACTCAAGAGCGGATCTTGCATCCGGAGCAGGGCTGTGTGGGTGGGCAGCTCTAGAGGTTACAAAGTGAACGATGAGGGAGCAGCACGAGTCCTGTAGTCTCCTGTGTCTCTTCAGAGCTCAAATCTAGAACAGTAGAGAAAGTGAGGCAGACAGGAGCAGGAGGGCCTGTCTTTGGATTGTTTTTATGTGGATCCTGCTCCTGCAATCGCAACAATGATTCAGTCCCTCTGTCTCTTCTTAGCAGGCCCCGTCTCCCCTCCTGGTGCTGCTACACTGGAGATCAGGTTGCAACTCAGGAATGTGGGAGCACATGGTCATGCAACAGTTTTGAGCCTTTGGGTTTATAAAGCGTATATGCCCTTTTCTAGAGTTGTTTACCTGCATTATTCGAAATGGCTTCTTTTGCTTTTTAATATTTTTTTTAATTTTAATTAAAAATATTTAAGAGAGAGAGAGAGAGAGAGAGAGAGAGAGAGAGAGAGAGAGAGAAAGCACAGCATATGCCTTTAATCCCGGCACTCAGGAGGCAGAGGCAGGTGGATTTCTGAGTTTGAGGCCAACCTGGTCTACAGAATGAGTTCCAGGACAGCCAGGGCTACCCAGAGAAATCTTGTCTCCAGATAAATAAATAAATAAATAAATAAATAAATAAATAAATAAATAAAAACACTTAATTTAAAAAAGAGAGAGAGTAAGCATAGCACAGGAGAAAGAGACCCTATACCTGCAAGACTAATTCTACCCCAGCTGCACACCAACACACGGCAAACTGACTCCGCCATCCATTAAGACAGACGTTAACAAGTGCTCCTCTTTGGGTTGGAAGGGTTCCTGACAACCGTGACCTTGGCTATGTTTCTAAAACTGTCTCCCATGTGCGTCTGAGTCTGTGTGTTCTGAGAAAGCAACAAGGGACTACACAGCGCTTTCTACTTCCTTCGTGGGAAATATTCTTTCTGACATGTTTACGATGATAGCAAGTCCGCTCTTTAAGTCAGGAAACTCTTGAAGCAGAAACCTCTAACCTTCCAAAAGGGACGTGCACATGGCAACCAAATTTAAGAGTGCCACCCCAGATCATCTCAGCATCCAGAGCCCCAACTGTGGGCTCACAGCCCTGCCAACCGTGACTCCGCGCATGGGCCCTTCACAAAGGGTTGAGATGAGTAGACACAACAGCCTCAGAACACTGGACCCAGAAGGGGCACACAGCACTTTACCGTGCCTACGTGACGAAGACCCTCCTCAACTGTACGTCGATACCATTAGCCCCACTTTCAGGTAAAAGAAAACATCCCAAGTGATAGGAGGGAAATTTCTCCGCATGTCTTTGCCTTGTCTCTACTGAGTGGCGAAACTGTTGCTTCGCTTTGCTGCAGGGCTGGCTCATCTATCACACTGTGTCTGGCATCGCCACACTTGCCCCACTTTAAGGACTAAAGCAAGACACAGCTGGCTACAGAACATGCTGTATCTGTTCTGTAAACAAACCTGTAAGAGAAGGAACCCCAGCCAGTGAGAGGCTCAGCAGGTTCACTCGCTGCCAGGCCTGGGGACCTGAGTTTGATCCCAGAGACCCATGGTGGAAGGAGAAGAGTGACCCTTCCAACCGTCCTCTGACTGCCAGACATGAGCCATGACACCACACACACACACACACACACACACACACACACACACACACACATTTAAAACGCAATTTAAAAATAGAATGGACCTGAGACCTGAGATTAGCATAATAGTGTGTGTCAAGAGTCCTCAAACTTGGAAGACAGAGGTAGGAGAATCATTAAAACGAAACAAAACAAAGCAGGAATCTGGATGGGTCTGAAACAGCTCAACCAGTGAACTGTTCCTATAAAATACTAGAAATGACCAATACCTCAGGTCAGTAAGCCGGAGGAAATCCCTGTGGCTCATACCACACAGATTACCTTTGCTTCCTTCAGCAGCCAGGGCAGGCAGAGTCAGTTGCTCAAAAGTCTAAGAATAACAACTTTCGTTCTAATCTGTGATCTTTCTTTTTGAGCTTAGAGGAGTTAGTTCATTGACATATCTGAGTCTCAAATTAACTTCTCTGCAAAACAGAGATTTTTTTTAGAGGTTCTCCTCAACACACAACTTGAGAAGGCCTGAATGACAATGCAAATATAAACACTCCCTGTGAAATCAAAGCCAAGCTTAGGAATCTGTGAGAATAATGTCTTTGTTCCCAAGATTGTCCCACTCCAATCTGCCTCCCTTTCTCCTTCCAGTCAGAAAGCTCCAACATGACCCTCAGGACCAGGGTGGACTTCTTTTTCCTTCTTCCGCTCTATCCCACCCTCTGAGGCTAGGGACATTGCCAAGCATTTCTGCTAATTATCTACTGATTTCTAATTGATGACTGTGCTAACCCTCCCTCTATCAGGGCTACAGTGTAATTGCAAGAAATTGTTATCTTAATTAAAGATACAGACAAACAGGAGCTGGGGAGATGGCTCAATGTGTAAGAGCAAGAGTGCTTGTGCACAAGCCTGAGGACCTGAGTTCAAATCCCCATTACTCACATTTAAAAAAATGTGTCATGGCACAGTAACACTAAGGATGCAATAGTGGTACACATACCTTGGCCATAATCAATAGCTTTCTAATTGGAGTTAAGACCCTCTCAACAAGAGGGAACCATGCCTGGTACTGGAAGACTAGCTAGCTACTCAGCACTCATGAAGTCATAGTTTTTGGAGGCAAATCTACAGGCACAAATTTACTTACAAAGCCAGCATAATCTCTAACAACAATCTCTAAACATCTGTCCTTATACCCACCGATGAGTGTAGTCCTCAGCCCTCACCAAGGAAACTTCTTTTTGCAACAGATGGAGAGCACTACAGACAACCAATGCGCAGAGTAATGGAGCCCAGACCCAATGGACATATCTCCAAAACACTCCCACACCTAAGGCTCAGAGAACATTGCAGAAGAGGGGGCAGAAAGATTACAAGAGCCAGAGGATCAGGGAGTTCGCTGTGAGACTGTGTCTCCTAGTACCGTCAGAAGCTACGCCCATAAAGTCTCACCAACATGACTGTTCATACATGAGCTGACCAAGGACAATACCAGTGGACTCGCCAAAGTGTCTGGGGAAAATCCCACAAGGCCTCAACCCTACATAAAGAACCACAGGCAACTGAGGAAAGCTGGGAACTGGAGAGGTGGTCTTCCCCAGGGAAAAGCATACCAATTGATTGTCCAGTGCCAAAAGGTCAGCCCTGAAACCATACATACAAGTAATATTATAGGTTCTACCTAGGAATACACATGTATATACATATACACATATGAATGCAATAACAAATAGTGAAAAAAGAGGCCATGAACTTGAAAAAGAGTAGGGAGGGCTACAGGGGAGGGTTTGGAGGGAGGAAGGGGAAGGGAGAAATGTAATTATATTATAATCTCAAAATTTTATATATATATATATATATATATATATATATATATATATATATATATATACATTACACACATTGAAAAAAAGCTAGTGTTGCCACGCATAACTCCAATTCCAGCAATGTGGATGAAAGGCAGTAAAGACAGGAGGACATAGGAGCTCTCTGGTTAGTAACCTAGCTCCAGATTCAGTGAGAGGCCCTGTCTCAGGGGAATAAAGTGCAGATTGATAGTGTAGGACACCTGACATCTTCCTCTGGCCTCCGCACACAGACTCACAGACACATATGCAGGAACATGGACACACACACACACACACACACACACACACACACACACCCCATAGACATCCCATAAACAAAGAAATGGTGAATTATTATCAAAGATCCCCTTAAGGGATGTGTATACACTAACTCTATTTTTATGCTCTGTGTACTGATGCGGTCAGTGCATCAGCTCTGCACTCCTTGGAAGATGCTAGACTCTTTTTTTTTTTTTTTTTTTTCGAGACAGGGTTTCTCTGTGTAGCTTTGCGCCTTTCCTGGAAACTCACTTGGTAGTCCAGGCTGGCCTCGAACTCACAGAGATCCGCCTGGCTCTGCCTCCCGAGTGCTGGGATTAAAGGCGTGCGCCACCACCGCCCGGCAGATGCTAGACTCTTAATTTAAATTTCTTGTTTCCATATCCATTTCAGAAGAGGGGTAGGAAGTACATGAACAATGGGTGTGAGGGAAAAACTATTAAGAAAATGTATCAATTACCGCACACCCAGATCACAGCCAGCTCGGAAAAAGTAGCCCGGGACAGGAATCAAGATGGTGCTCTTCTCAAGTCTCTTAAGTACAAGTCTTTGGAACCCATTATCTCCCAAAAACATCATAATGATCTTACAATCATGACTTCAAACAGTCTTAATGAAACCCACAGAGAAAGGCACGTACAACTTCTTGAGGCAAGGGAAGGGATTCATCTAGAAAATTAATAGAAAGTAGGCAAGTCCCTACACGTAGCCATCCTGTTGCTACAATAAATTACGACACTGTTGAAGGCTTTTATAAAATTAGATACCTCAGTAGCAAGAAAGAAATGAAGCCCTGTCTCACTTATCAGGAGGATCAGTGGTAACTGAAATAATTCTATCCTGAGAGAGGATTAGATTCTAACCTTTCCCAAAAATGTCATTTGAAATGAAAAAGGCCCTTGCAGCTGCGGCTTCATGCTGGAGCCTGCGCCTGCCTGCGAGATGTGTGCTGATGATAGGCATCTTGCCTGCCTGTTCCTGCAAAGGCTGAGGAGGTGATGTCTTTCTTACCCACCTCTCCTGTGCAGGCTGGATGACAGCTAATCGCCAGCAGCTCAGAACGGGGAGCAGCCTAGCTGGTTGGAACTAGTTTAAAATGACACAAGTGGCTTCCTTATCACATATCTTTAGTGGGCTTGTGGCTCCCTGAACAGATAGATACCCGAGGAAAAATAACTGGTATAATTTAACTACTCAGCTCCCTCCTTGAGGAATGTATCACCCATCTTGATCTAATTAAATTCCAGAGAAGATTTCTGTCCTGATGCTCTCCCCCTCCCCCAGGCCACCAAGCCTCAGGTCCACTGGCTCACTGGAATTTGGCTTAGATGCCAGACCTGCCTAGACTAGATCAACCGAACCCTCTTAGATTCCTTGATGATTGATACTCTTTCTTCTTTCTCAAAAGGGGGTTTACTTAATCTGCCTTCCTGGTCTACTCTATTTGCTGGCAGGATGTACTTGACAACTAGGCTCACAGCACAGCCTGGGGCAGGTATGGACCACTCCTGCACTAATGGGTTTTATGCCTTTTCTTGAAAAACATCCAGGAAGCCTTCCTATGCCTCTTGTCACAGCTTTCTGGCTGCAGAATGACAGTGGAGCGGACCCTCGTGCAGAAACTGCCTGCAGAAAGCAGAGAGCTCCGTGGCCGCAGCAGCAAGGGCGGCTTCTCAGTGTGAATATGAAGAATCAGGACAGAGAGAACTTGCAGTGGGTGACCAGAGAGGGCTACAGTGAATGGCCCATCAGATTGCTGGCATCCTTTTGAGGTTCCCAGGCCCTGATAATCTCTTGGAATGATTACCATCATCAGCCTTCTTCCTGAGAAATCTTCCCTAGCTGGGCGGAGTAGCCACATGGAGAACAAGGACCTCACAATGTTCCTGCTGAACCCCTAGTTACCAGCTACCAGCAGCTGGCCAGCTAAGGGAGCCAGTACTCGTTTGGGTAGTTGATCTTTCTAGATGATGCCACATGGAGCAAAGACAGGTTGTCCCAGATAGTCTCTGCCCAAAATGAAGAATCACAAGTAGACAGATGGCGGCCATTGTTGGAAGCAACTTTGTGTTAGGACAGTTTGATATATCCCAATCGATAGCTAACATGCTATTAAAAATGACCTTGTCCCCACATCTGCTGTCTATGATCTAGCTGTAAACTTGGCTATGCTGGGCCTTTCCAATGATAGTCCCTCATTTAGGATAGAAGTACATGATCATGTTTATCAGGAAGGATCCCTTGGACTCAGCAATGCTTGGCTCCTAATATGCATTTGATAAATATCTGTGAATGAGTGAGAGTGAGTGAGTGAATGAATGACTGCATGGATGGATGGATAAGAAAAGCCACACAAGCTCAAGTCAGTTAGACCTAAGAGTCTGGTGTCTGGCTCTTCAGCTAGCTCCATCTCCACAGGCCCAGTACTATGATGCTCTCTCATAAATCACCTCTGACCCTTAGGAAGGAGGTGCCTGGCTTTCTAAAGAATGTGTCCGTAATGTTCAACACATCTCCAGCCGATCATCACAGACCTGTTTTCTTGTTGGTATTCAGGGTAACCATCATGAGTATTAAGTAAATATATTTATGAGACAAGTATCACACTCAACATATCATATATATTAACTCAATCCTTTATGATGGGTACTATCATTATTACTGTATTTATTTATTTATTGAATTGTGCACATGTATGTTCAGGTATGTGCAGATGTGAATGGATGCGTGTGCACACGGGTGGAGTTGGACAGAGAGAGGCTGACTTTGGATATCATTCCTCCTCAGGTGACATACACCATGTGTTTTGATGCAGGGTCTCTCACTGGCCTGGAGGTTACCTATGCAGCAAGCCCCAGAGATCCACCTAGCTCTACCTCCCAAGTCCTGAGATTATAAGTATTCATCACCATGCCTGGCTTTTTAGTTGGCTTCTAGGGACCAAAATCAGGTCCTCATGCTTGAGTGGTAAGCACTTTACTGGGTTATGTTGAGACTGGAAGAGACTTAGCAACTTTCCTTATAGAATGGTGAAGCCAGGCTGCCAGGCAGGGTAAGATGCTCCAGGAGGTGGGAGAGGATCCCTCCTTACTTAGACACTGAGCACTCATTTACCAGGCATGTCAGCACCAAGTGCTGTTGTCTGTCCCAGCTTTGGCTTATTTTGTCATTGCCCAGAGGAAGTTGAGGATGTGACCATAGGGCTCCCAGCATGGGAACAGTCCCGTTACCAAAGGCTGGATGCTGTGTGTGTGTGCGTGTGTAAACATCCAGAGAAACCCAGCCCCATTATGGGCGTTCTTGCTGTCTGGCCAAGGGCAGGATCTGGGTGGAGGGGAGATTCGGCACCATTGCAGGAGAGTCTCAACTCTGGTAGAAGCTGCCTGACTCTTCTTGTCTTAATTGACTGTCATATCTGTGTTCCATTCAGTGTTGTGGACAGCTACCAGGCAGCCAGTGAGATCTAGGCATTGTGCTGGGTGACAGACACCTTGCTCTCTGATCACCAGTGACTAGAAGTAAGGGAAGCCAGAGTCCCCTAGGGATTGGCGGGCATTGTCTTCAACAGAAGTGTAAAAGTCACTGGATTCCATGACAAGGAAGTGAAGGCCAAGTCCCTGGTACTACAACCTGGCAAATCCTCCCGCTCCGCCGCCGGAGCCTCAGGTTCCTGGAGAGTTAAAAAAAAAAAAAAAAAAAAAAAGCAGCCTGTTATGCCAGCCTCCCAAGTGTCATTTCAAGTACACTGAAGGCACTGGGTGAGTGTGACCATTCTCTGTCCTGTGCCCCAGGCCTCCCTAATAGTGATAACTAACAGCATTGGAGAGCCCAGCATTGTCTACAAGGTCTGCTAGGCCTGATCGGAAAGAGGTTAAAGATCAGATCCCAAGCCACCCAGCTGGCCCAGCTGGCCTAAAAATGAGCAAATCTTTAGAATCCTTCTTTTAATCCATTTTTTTCCAAATTAGTTTTTTTTGTTTTGTTTTGTTTTGTTTTGTTTTTGTTTTTGTTTTTGTTTTCAAGACAGAGTTTCTCCGTGTAGTTTTGGTACCTGTCCTGGATCTCGCTCTGCAGTCCAGGCTGGCCTCAAACTCACAGAGATCCACCTGGCTCTGCCTCCCGAGTGCTGGTGTTAAAGGTGTGTGCCACCACTGCCTGGCCCAAATTGGTTTTTAAAAAAATCAAAACTTTCACAATTTCCTGTCCTACTCAGAAGAGTATGATGGGCCCGTCAGCAGCTTGAATAATTATCAGTTTGACCAGGGGATGGGTAAGGACTGTTTACTTTCCATTGTCATGTGAGATACTGAGGCAGGGCCTCTTAAGGGAACCCACTCTGCTGCTCACTGCATCACCAAGGAATGTAGATTCTCACAGGCCCTCTGCACCCCACTGGGTCGGGGTAGGGCAGGTGGGGATGCATTGGCCCCAGTGCCTGAAAGCAGCCTGGCCAGAGTCTGCTCTTCCCTTAGGAAGATCTGGGAAAGAGGAAGGAGGACAGAGGACTGAAGGTGTTTCCAATCCCTGGTCCTTCCCTCTGGATGAGTTACATTTTGGGAGGGACTGGAGGCCCCACTGAGCTCCACCCCCAGTGACTACAGCCCTTTTTTGTTTTTATGCTTTTGAAATGGGGCTTGCTGTGTTGCCCAGGCTAGTCTCCAGTTCCTGGCCTCAGGTTGAAAGGACCAAGCAGATGCCATAACAGGCTGCTCAGTCTTCTCTCAGAGATCAGGCCTCAATTTCAGTTTCCTGAGACTTGAGCAAGCAGTTTCTGGGAGGGCCATGAACAAAAGACATAGTCCTTGCAGAAGCTCCCTTTCTGCACATACTCTGACTGCTCAAGGTTCAGCCAGTTGTTTACTGTCTGGGACCCCTCACCAACTTAGAGCTACGTGATGGGTCAGTGTGAATGTGCTAGGCCAGCCAGCCTCCATGGCAGTTCAAGGACAGAGCCTGGGACTTGTCCAGGCCTGCCCAAAAATGATAACTGTAACCCTCAACCAGTAAATTCAAAGGTTACATACCCTCACCCAATCATATGATGCAAAGGCTTCTACCACCCTGCTTGTGGTTTTTCCCTTTAAAAACCCCTCACCCTGAGAGCTCAGGGCCGTCCTCCTCCACCTGCTGTGTCAAGTGTTGGACACGGACCAAGCCCTGGTTTGCTTGTTACCAATAAACCCCTGTGTGTTTTGCATCGGATAACGGCTCTGTGGTGGTCTTGCTCAGGGGTCTCATGATGTAGCCACAACAAGGTGACCCTTCCTCAGTTCCCTAAGTAGCTGAGACTATGGAGGGTCCCCACTCTGCCTAGTTCTGATCCTTACTGACGTCCAACTTCCATTAAATGAACTCTAGTGTGGCTGGTGTTCTAATTAAAGTCTCCCTGTGTGTCTCTACTTTTCAGAGAAATCTCAAAATATTTCTCTCCTTCAAATAGGTCTTCAGACTGCTTATTATCTCCTCTTTTATAAACAGCGTTTTCAGGGCTTCAAATACAGCTCAGGGATGAAAAGCCTGCCGACCATCAGCAGGGTCCTCTGGGGTTCAGTTCCCAGGAACACCATGAACCGCCATCACCACCACCACCTGCCACCCACCCCACCCTATGCCTGCCTTCCACCTCTGCCAAATAACACTTCTGTTTTGTTTGTTTCCAGAGGGACGAAGTTACTCCAAACAGAAACTGTGTCTCTCCGATGCTTGCAAACTCACGTCTACCCAGTGGGATATGAGGGAGTCTTCCTTTCCTCTTGCTCTCTACTGATGAAGAGGTGAATGTGATGGTTGCAGATTAAGCAACTATTCTGTACTTTGAGGTACGAGTTAAAACAGGCAGAAGAAAGGAGAACTTCACGAAGCTGTCGATTCAACGCAGACTGCCTGTTCTTAGACAATTATAGAAGAAGGAAATAAATCCACATAAAAGCCCTCCTTACTTTAGGGTTTTTCCGGCTCTCAGCCAGATCTAAGCCTGCCTGCTCTCCACATTTTCTCGATAGACCCATCTCCAGCCACCATGGCATCTCAGTATATTCTCCTCCCCAGTGATGGTGGGTTTACCCTCTGGACAGTGGGTTATCTGAAGCCCTCCCCATCTCCCCGGGAGAATGGCAGCAGAGATCCGCAAGTAAGAAACACTCAAGTCTACCAGATTCAACTAAAGCAGGAAAATATGGTGCCACCAGCCTTAAAGAGGCCCTTCAGGTTACAGAGCTCCTGAAAAGATGAGTCTGTGTCCATTCTCCGCAGGGTGAGGCAGGCACAGCAAGAGGTTCAGAGCAGAAAGGGGTCACGGTGAGAAGAAAGTGCGATCTCACAGCCAGGTCAGCAGTCAAGGCACAGATGTTAAAGATGGCGGCCCTGGTTTGGCACATACGGTGTGCTGTGCATGTGCACGTTTGTGGAAAGTGCTAAGAGCTGAACCTAGAACTTGAGAGGCAAATGCTTTACTTTTTCCTAGCCCTGCGTACATCTTTTAAGGAACAGAGGCAATCCATAGGTCCAGCAGATTCAACCTCAGAATGGTGCAGGCCCTGAGATCATGTAGGGTGTGGTGGGACATTTCAGCCGGAACCACGGCAATGGAAAACCCATTCACCTCTCAGCTTAGGTGGCACATCTGCCATCTCCTCGGGGCATGTGGCTTCCTTAAAAAAGATACAGAGTTCCGAAAACATGGAGAGACTCCTTGTATAATATTAGAGGGTCCAGCCTTAATATTATACATCCCAGGGGCTCAGGAGAGAAACTACAAATGGCGAGGACTATTTTCAGGAATTAGAATCTCAGCACACCGAGCTCTATAGTCCACTTGCTTTAATTCCTCTGGCATAACATCCTATATACACAGCTTCAGTTCTGTTCTCATGCCTAGCTCCTTTCTTGCCTGATTTCTCTCTATATTTATCTATTGCTCCCTCTAAGTTCTATCTTAATTCTCTCGTCTCTGCCTCATGTAGGTCCTTTTCACCTGTTCTTACTCAGCTAGGACTTTCTCATCTGACTCTTCCTCATCTTCCATCTCATTCCTCTAGTCCTCTCTTCTAGCCCTTCAATCTAGTTCTTCCCCATCTCAGTTTGTTCCTCTCAAGTTCTTACCCATCTAGTTCTTCCATTCTCTTTTCTCTTCTCCGTCCTCTGTTCTCCACATTCTACCTAAGTCTCCCCAGAATCCAGTTATATCAAGCCCCTGGTTGAGCAAGGTCACCAGGCTTGAATTCTACAGGGTCATAAAGGCAGGTAAGAATGTTTTTTCCGGCAGTGACCACCAGGCTTTCTTTAACAATCCAAAATGGGAGTGGTAAAAGAGAAGGTCAACTGAGTGCTAATGACCCGTTAGCATATCACTGTTAGTCCTTGAAAGAGGCTAAGGGAGATATCTGATTTTAGAATAAGCCTTTCCTGAGGCTGTTTTCCAAATACCTGGAATGTGTATGTCCAGAGAGTAATCAGTCCACACTGTTAGCCCTTCTTAGGGAAAAGTCAATTGGGAAAATTATGAAGGTACACATGATTTTCAGAATACAGCTGATATATAACAAGCCAAATAACACCAAAAGCTCCTTGGAATTTGGCTTCCCCTGGAGGAGATCCTTGATCCCTCCAGGTAGTGACTTTGCCATAACCAGCTGAGTTCTTATGATATATTCCTGTGGCCTGCAGCAGAGACTGACATCAAATATGCACACATTCATTGTCTGTAATATCCCAATTTTATCAAAGTTCAAGTCCCTACAATAAGCTTCCTCAGCAACAGCCAATGTCATTACCTTTGACCAAAGTTATAGACTATATTCTATCCATTTATACCAACAGCTTTCTGAAACAGTCTCTTGGCAGTCATGGATAAAGCCCCCAAGACTCCAGGGGCAACTTAAAGGCCTTGGCCATTAGTAGTGCTTCTGTTAACAATTCAGTTCAGATCTCAGAGCAACCCGGCTGCTAATGCAAACTTATGCCTATGTGTTACACCTGTATACGAGTGAGGGAATTACAGTCATGGCTTCTGCGGCTGCATCGACAGCCTCAATGCTCAGTCTATTTGTAATGTGTGTCACTGACTGCGGAGCTAACAGTTATGGTCTCCAGTTCATATGTGTGATGTAAACAGGTTACGGTGGGAAGCAGAGCTGTAATTCTGAATTTTCTGATGGCTCTGACTTTAGAAGTTTATCACTGCTACACCTTTGCATTTGATTTTCCTGGTTCTGGTTGCATCTGTTTCCCATTATATCTTAGAGTCTCGGTGCTCTTCTGGTGAATTCTGTGTTCTATATAGGTCGATCACCTACTCCAGTTTTACATTTGTACATTGGGGACGACTTCTGGGAAGAGGGTTGTGCAAGGCAGCATCTCTGTTCTTAAATCCTCCATCCAATCAGGGAGTTACTAGCCATCTACATAATCACAGCACACAGCAGAGCCTGATAAATGCTGAAGGTAAGAAAAGCGAAAGATTTGACCCGCACTTGGTTTGACTTGGTACAAGTTCATTCCCCTTCTCTACCATCTGAAGTTCAAGTTGAGTTAGGTCTTGAAACATCTTCAAGTTTGATTATTCAAACTCCTTTTTAGTATTCTTTTTTCTTCTTCCCCTTATTAACACAAAATATTTTGGGTATTAAAAATTTGGGAAATGTGGAGGTTGGAGAGATGGCTTAGAAGATAAGAGCACTTGCTGTCCTTCCAGAAGACCAGAGTTTGGTTCCCAGCGTCCATGTTAGGTGACTCACAATCACCATGACTCCAGCTCTAAGGGATCTGATGCCCTCTTCTGGCCTCTGCACGCACGCATCACACACACATCTGACACACACATCACACACACACACACACACACACACACACACACACACACACACACACACGGAAAAACAAAAACAGAATAAACCCCAAATATTTTTAACTGGAACATGAGGAAGCAGAGGGAAGAAGAAGCAGAGGAAGAAAAAGAAAGAACGTACAAGACCCCAGTGCCTAGAAATTGGCACTCAGAATGTCTGGTGACTGGTCTTCCCAATTCTTTCGCTGAGGAGAGTTGCTGCTTCTTCTCCATGCACTGTTCGTTACATGATTCTTATTCTTTTTCATGACTATGTCTGTGACCTTTCTTTTTCACTCATGGTGAGTCCTTCCAGGTGAGTGGGGAGGAGGGCCGAAGGTGTGTGGGTGACCGGCATAGCAAAGACAGAGCCCTTGGATGATTGGACACTGGGGAGCCAGGTAGGCCTGACCACAGAGCCCCTGCACGCCTAGGGCTAGGAACTGCTCTGTTGGCTACCCAGATGCAGGAGGATTCCAGCAGTTAGCAGCTGCTGGTAGCTCTGGAACAGGGCAGCGATAGAACTAAAATTGCACCTTAGGCCATGGAACACAGTGGGACAGAGGGCCACTGGATGTCCCAAATGGTAGCTGTTTGGTCCTGGGAGCACAGCTCTGGAGCACGTGACTGCCAAATCTCTCTTATCTCATGTTGTACCACATTCAGTACATATGTGTCCTTGCTGTTTATTTCCACTGCTCTCCTTTAATAGATGGTGAATTCCTTGAGAGCAGAACAGACCATGTGGTGTCCTCGTATGCTAAGTACTTGGCATAACAGCCCCTAAAACAAAAACTCACGGAATGGTTCTTAAGACATGGTGGTACACACCTGTAATTCCAGCACTCCAGAGTCAGAGAGAGGCAGGGGGATCCAGAGGTCAAGACTCTTCTCAACTACACAGGGAGCTCTAGGTCAACCCAGGCTACTCGGAGGCCCTGTCTCAAAAATTAAAATTAAATAAAATTTGAAAGAAAGAGAAAGTGATTCTTGAATGACCATTTCAACTGAGCAGATACGCATCCATCTCACACAGATGTCCAGAGTGTACGCACATCTGTGTGTGAAGACAGCTGGACTTCCGTCCTGTCTGTGTCTGTCTGTACTGCTCTATTCCTCACCGCAACCAGTGCAAGAAAGAGACGTCAATCACCGACCGGTGCCTTGTCCTCTAGTTGGGTGGATCTTGCGTCATGCAAGTGGTGTTTGTTTGAGACGAGGTTTCATGTAGCCTTGGTTAGGCTCAAGGTTGCTATATAGCTAAGGATGACCTTGAACTTCTGATTATCCTGCCTCCACTGCCCAAGTGCTGGCAATGTAGATGTGTGGGCCACACCCAGGTTATGCAGCGCTGGGGGTTAAGCCCCAGTCTTTGCGCATGCTAAGCAAGCATTCTGCCAACTGCACTACTGTTGTGGGATGGTCTTTATGTCAAATGTGTTGCTGATTGGTCAATAAATAAATCACTGATTGGCCAGTGGCCAGGCAGGAAGTATAGGCGGGACTAACAGAGAGGAGAAAAGAAAGAACAGGAAGGCGGAAGGAGTCACTGCCAGCCGCCGCCATGATAAGAAGCATGTGAAGATGCCGGTAAGCCACGAGCCACGTGGCAAGGTATAGATTTATAGAAATGGATTAATTTAAGATATAAGAACAGTTAGCAAGAAGCCTGCCATGGCCATACAGTTTGTAAGCAATATAAGTCTCTGTGTTTACTTGGTTGGGTCTGAATGGCTATGGGACTGGTGGGTGTCAGAGATTTGTCCTGACTGTGGGCCAGTCAGGAAAACTCTAGCTACACACTACATCCCCACCTAACCTTGCACAAGAGTTTTTGAAAGACATTCTCCTAATCCAAGTTTTTCTACATTGACTCCAACTCTAATGTACGCAAAGGGACGATCAATTAATGCATCCTTTGAATATGCTTATACACAATGAATAAATATTTCTAGCCATGTTCTCTATCGCTGAGATATCTCCAATTTTTAATAATTATTTCTATAAAATTCATCATCAGCCTGACATTTTCAAGTCCAAGTGTAATATGTTGGGTCTGCTTAAAATTGGATCATGCTTCCTTGTTCCCCCACGACCCACAAACTTTGTTCCTTAGGAATTTGTTTCCCTTGCTAATGGTGTGGAGCAGGGGTCCCAGAGTGGACACAGTCTGGAATCACCACTGGGAACTCCTAGGATGCTGAGAAAGGAAGAATGTTGAGAAAAAGAGGCTGAGAAAGAAATTTTGCTCACATTTAATACAGAAGATTTGAAAACTAAAGTGGCTGGGTTCCATTAAACATATCAATACTGTAGAACCTGGAAGAGGGGGGTTTTAATACAGTGGTGACATGGACAGGCTGGGCCCCTGGGACAGGCTGAGAGACGTTCACACTAACTTTGTTTTGGTGGCAGCAGCCTCAGTTTAGGATTGTAGCCTTGTTAAAAAAAAAAAAAAAAAAAGAGAGAGAGAGAGAGAGATCAGACTCCGGCCGTGTGTCCTCTCAGAGCCTCTTCCTTACCACTTCTTCAGACACTGGGTGCCAGCACCGCTAGAGCTGAAAGACAGTGGAGTGGGAACTGCGTTCTGGAGCTGCCAAAGGCAAGTGCCATAGACCACATGACTCAAACAACTGATAGATATTGTCTCCCCGTCTAGAGGCTGGAAGACTCAGGTGGAGGCATGAGCAGGGCTGGTTTCTTCTGAGGCCTCTCTCCTTGGCTTAGGACCTGGCCCTTCTTGAAGAATTCTTGACAGTGTTATACACACACACACACACACACACACACACACACACACACACACATACACACACACACACAAACACACACACTTTTAGTATCTTTGTATTCCTAAATTTCCTCCTCTAAAAGGATGTCAGTCTCATTGGATAGGTCTCAGCTTCATTTCAACAAGCTCATTTCCTTTTACGGAGCCTGACTACAGCTGCAGGAAGGTTCTGAGGTTCTGGGCTTGAGACTTGAACATACGAATTGGGATGGGGGAGGGGGGGCACGGATCGTCTCATGACAGGGAGTACTGGACAGAGCCCTGAACACAGCATTGCATCAGGCCCTCAGAGCATGCAGACCACAAGAAGGAAACATAATAACCTAGTGGGCAGCAATCACCTCTGTAAGGACCAACCCGTGAGGAGAAGGGCCGGCTTCTGGAACTACGTGCACCCCCACAGCAGAGCCGTGAGCATGGCACCTGTCTCTAGGATACAGTGTCGGTCCCCTCAAGCCCATGTAATTCATTCTCTATGCTGAAGTCGCTCCCCAGGGCTGATTCTCACTGCTCTCTCCATCACCCACCCTCCGGTCCTCAGAGGGCCCAGCCAGGGGCAGGGCCATGGTGACAGGCGATTATGCAGCTCCATGTATTCATAATTCAAAATAAACCCATCAAAACATTTGCTCTTACTTTTAACCCCATTGTGCCCTGAGTGGAAATGTTGAGACTCGCAGCAGAGACGATGAATACAGCACACAAAAGTTTTCCCACAGCCCATAGCCCCTTAAACAATCTAATCCCGTTGAAGAGATTTATGCCTGACCTGGGGGACCGCACTGGGGAACTGGGCTCCTGCGGGTGGCCCCTCCCTGCGTCACCAGGCTTTCTAGAGACCAGCTGCCTGTTGCCATAGTGATTTGGTTATAGAAGGGCAATGCACCTAACCTGGGTGCTTTTTTTTTTTTTTTCTTCACATGCTTATTAAAAGAAAGGAGAAAGTTTCCATTAAACTCTCTGGGTTGATTACATTTGGGAACTTAATAACGTTTGGATTCAAAGAACTCCCATTGAACTGACCTCGGCAGGGCTCCGAGTTCACCAGGGGAACAAACACCCCAATGCGGCTTGGCATCTTAACCCTATTTAACATTTTAATTAAGAAGGGAAAATTTGGTGTCGTTTGCCTTGCTGCTGTCTCCAGGAGCGGCAGGGGACTAGCCTGAGAATTCCCCCAAGAGCAGGGCGGAAAGAAATACATTAGCTAATTAGAGATGATGCGGGCGTTGCTTGGCCATTTTGTTGGCCAACTTTTCTGTTGCCCTCTCTTTCTAGAAGGATTCTTTCAAAGGGGGGAGGCATAAGTGTAGCTTCTTTTTCTTCATTTAAAAAAAAATACCTTGTTAATTGAGAGTTGGATTATTGCCCGAGTTTTTCCTCCACACAGGCAGAGGAAGGCGGGAAGCATGAAGCTCCAGCCCCCTCCTGGGAGATGCCCAGATCTTAGAAACTTTAGAAAACTTGTCCTCAACCCTCATTTCATAACCATCAAAAGTCATCATTTCATTAGCATTTCCTTTTTTCGAGCCAGGCAGGAACCCTGGGGATGATTGTTAGGATGACCCGGTTATGGAGAAAACACTATCTTCCTGGGTTTGCAAATGAGCTGGGGACGGGATTTGAAACAGTCCAAGAGAGGGACAAGCAAGCTCAGGGGATCCCAGAGGTGTCTGAGGGGTCCTGTCTACACTCAGCCAGGCCACTGGCTTAGTAGAAATACTGATTTCATGAGAAGATGGAAGAGAATTTTATCATACTTCCAAACCCAAATCCCAACAGGCAGAGGTTTCTCTGCGTCTTGTTTTGTTTTGTTTGAAGGCCTCCATCCCCCACCATGTTTCCTGTTCATTCCTCCATTCACCCTCCCTCCAGCCTATCTCAGTGCTGAACCGGGACAGTTTGCATCCTGAGACCCCTCTTGCCCAGTTTAGCCTGCTGTCTGGAAGGGCCTCCAGGGAAAGCAACACCCCAGAACCCCTCATCTCTAGACCTGAAAGAGATGGAGAGGAACTGAAGTCTGTGTTAATTGTATTACGGAGCTTTCACTAATGAAACGGTGGCTTTCTCCATAGCAACAGTGATTAGTACAAGCAGAATGGCAGGTCCTCCATAGCCTGACTGCCTGGGAAGTGACTGCCACTTTACAGAGCAATTCAGTCCAGAAAGAAGTTTATTGTGCACATTTTGCCTAAGTTGACTGCTCAGGTCACATTCCCTAAAGACCTATTCTCTCCTTCCCAGTTGGGGCGGGTCACAGACATGTGACCCTGGGTTGGGGGCGGGACATAGCCGGACCAAGCTGAGGAGGTCCAGGGACAGAGAAGAAAGCTCTGTTCCTATTTAGAGGAGGGGGGATTAACTCCCCAGTATTTGCTTCTGATAAGTCAGCTCCAAAGAAGCGCCATGCTTCCTTAACTAGTTTTTAAATGCCCCCGAGATGGCCAGAGAGGAGCAGGTGGACCCCTTTCCATCTATAAATATCTTTATGTCTTATACATTGTAGAGTTAGTCGTTTTCAAGTTGGAGAGAAGAGAAATGAACCTCCAGATGAAAACAGAAAGGTGTGAAATCACAGTTCTGCCAGGTGTAATGGCTAGAACAGAACACAGGAGGCAGCATCCTGGCTTCTCTGGGAGGGGGCATCCTGGACTGCCCTACCACCACCAAGGTAAAGCAAAGCATCTGTAAACACGGGCTGAGCACATAGCACGTTTAGCCCCTCATCTGGGCTGTAATTCAGATGCTGGGGCTAGGGAAGCCAGCAGGTATCAGCTGTGACTCTCAAAAAGCTGAAATAGAGTGTAACATCTAGATTCAGAATTACTCACATCTGAACTATGTTATTAGCCTATCATAGAATCTTCTGGTATATTTCTGATCTGGAGTCTGAAGACTTGGGTCTGAATCCGGCTCCAGCCACTCATTTGAGTGTCTTCCACCAAGTCACCAAATCTGTGCAGGCTTTAATTTCCCATTTGAAACAACAGCACCTGCCTCTTTGGGTGGTTGAAAGGACTAAGTAAAGCACTTTGCAAAAGTGTTCAATGGGCTGGGGAGATGGCTCAGTTGCTGAGGTGTCTGCCACGCAAACCTGAAGTCCTGAGTTCAGATCCCCAGAATTCACATAAAAAGCTGAGCATGGAGGTTTGACCCTGGAACCCCAGTGTTAGAGGCTCAGAGGTAGGTGAATCCTTGAAGCTCATTGGCCAGCTAGGCTGTCAGAGTAAATGAGCAATAGATTCAGTAGACAGTGATTGATTGAGGAAAACACGTAACACCAACCTCTGGCTTCCATATACACGTGCATGCACATTGAAATTCATGCGCGCGCACACGCAAACACACACACACACTGCTCAAAAACAGAAATTACTTTTATCACACAGAACAATGCTCTGCTAAATTTGTATTACCTCCTAGGACACAATGCCACTGCAATTCTGATGGTTCTGGTTATGCCTCAGAGAGAGAGGTCAAAGCTCCCTTCCCTAAGTACTGCCAGGCCAAGCAGAAAGGGCTCTTCAGCTAGAAATGCAACCAAGAGAGGCCAGGGAGAACACACGTAAGTGCTGGATCGATGTGGCAACCTGTCTGTAATGCCAGCTTCCAAAAGTAGACCCGAAGGTCCCTGGAACAAGCCGGCTAGCAAGACCAGCCACATTGCCAAGCTCTAGCTTTGAATGAGAAACCCTGCCTCAAAAGAATAAAATGGAGCCGGGTGGTGGTGGCACATGCCTCTAATCTCAGCACTTGGGAGGCAGAGGCAGGCGGATCTCTGTGAGTTCGAGGCCAGCCTGGTCTACAGAGTGAGTTCCAGAACAGGCACAAAACTTACACAGAGAAACCCTGTCTTGAAAAACCAAAAACAATAAAAAAATAAATAAATAAAATGGAAGAGCAATAGAGCAATTGAGGACAATTCCTGCCATAAGTCTCAGGCCTTGGTATACACAGGCACACATGTGCGTGCATGCTTGTACTGACACACAGGTGTGTCTCCACAACATGCAGACATATATACACACCATACACACAAACACATGAAAAGAAGAAAAAGGAAAGAAAACCCCAGGATCCAACCTCCAAAATGCTGTCTTGATGACCAGAATACTTAGTGTATGAGAAGAGCGGAAAGTCCCCGACAGACTATCCACCCGGGAGTTAATGGTTCAAAGCAGTACCAGGAGCGAGGATGGCTGTGCCAGGCCTGAGCAGGCCAGGCAAATTTCCCAGGGATGCTCACTTCTATTTTCATTAATGAAGCTGAAAAGATAACATACTTAAAAGTACTTAAAATGCTTAGATTTCTGCAGAAAATAAAAATGCTATTTATATTGGCATAAAGTATAATTTTTCACACTTTCAAAAGTGTTGGAAGAAAACTGGATGGAGGCCATGAATCAAAATATTTATAATGCCAAGAAATTTGTACACTACTGTGATTTGTTTTCTCTTTTAGAAAATAATTCATTTATATTATTGTTATGCTAGAAATACTATTACCCAGACTTTCAACCCTAACAGAAGACTCCAAGTGCTAATAATACATAAATCTGTGAAGTAAAGAGTCTTGTAACGACGTTCAGTGTGCAGGCCTATTAGCTGGGTATTTAACGTGAAGATGTGGCATCTCTGCAAGGACAGGTCAGTAAAGACGGCAGTGCCCTGAAGTGTCCCCTAAGCAGACACACTCTCTAAGCAGCCATCTGTACCCTCGGAGTACGGGACTGAAGTGTGAGCCAAGAACCAACAACATTAGCTATACCTAGGTGCTTGCTAGATGAAAAGATGTGTTAGAATCTTGTCACTCTAACAAGCACGTGGGTGAGCTCCTACACACACATGGCACACACATACCCATGTACACATAAATAAAATAAAAACTTAAAAAAGAGAGTAGGGAAGCCATATTTTCCTTTAAGAGCACAACAGATGTTTCATACAGCACTTCATATTGCCTGGCCGTGGCCAGGATTTAATCACCTGAAACATCGAGCTGCAAGGAAGTCTGGGAAGTAGTCTTTCACTGAGTGGCCTCGTGTCTTTCAGCTTATTTTGATTCTGCAGACCACGTGCTTCCATATGAACAGTAACTGAGATGGTGTGGTGGCTCACGTTTGTAATATCATCACTGAGGAGGCTAAGGTAGATAGATGCCCATGAGCTTGGGGCTACCCTGATCTTTACATAGTGAGTTCTAGGCTAGCCTGGACTACCAAGTGAGACTATGTCTCAAAAAACAAACTAAGGGCAGGTAAGGTGGTTCAGTGGGTCAGGGCACGTGCTGTGCAAGCCTGCAATCCGAGTTCAGCCCTTGGAGCCCACACAAAGGGGGGAGAACCAAACTCACTTTGACCTTCACATGTGTGTCTTGGCATGCATACACACACATACGTCATATACACACAACAGTAATAATAACAGTAATAAAATTTAAGAATAATCAAAATGGATTAAAGCTTGGACTAGAGAGATGGCTCACACCTAAAACAAAAGAAAACTCATCAAATATGTTTAAATACATGGGTTCATGATTATGTACATATAGACATATGTGTGTGTAAGTAAGTATAGAGCCAGTGTGTGTGAGTGTGCACAGGTGTCTAACTGGTCACTTTCAGAGAATGAGAAATAAATTCATTGTCATGAAAATTAGTACATATAGGGAAGGAAATATGGATTATTTCCTATATACTCCAAACTTAAGGATACACAAATAGGAGACAAAAGTGTGACCTTGTGATCATTCTAACCAATAAATGATAACATCAGAATATTATCATTTTGCAATACTTAAACCCCAGTGAATTCATGGAATGCTTAGAGTATTATAGGCTCTTCATCACAGAATCAGAGTACCTCCTATAACCCAATCAAAGGGATGGCACCTGTCTGATCAAAGCCCCTAGACCACAGAGCAGAGAGATAAGACCATGTGTCATTCACAAGTGATTAACAAAAACCATGACTTGGTGGAAACTCTGCAGATTAGGCCAAACGCTTTCCTTCAACAGATGTATGGTTTAAAAAGTGGGGGGAGGGGAGTGGAATGGGCAGAGGTGGTGGTGCATGCCTTTAATCCCAGCACTCCAGAGGCAGAGGCAGGTGGATCTCTGTGAGTTCAAGGCCAGCCTGGTCTACAGATCAAGTTCCAGGACAGCCAGAGCTACACAGAGAAACCCTGTCTTGGAAAAAAATAAAATGGTGCTGTAGGGGGTAGATGGCCAGGGAATGGACATCTTAAAGGAAGCTATGGGGTACTACAGACTCGGAAATCGAGTATAGATATGATTACCATGAAAGTCAGAGTAAAAGGCCTTGTGACTAGGACAGGAGGGTTCCAGAGCAGCTGACAGAATTCTAGCTCTTGACTGGCATGGGCTTAGTGCTGTGGGATGTCAGTCTGTATGCTGTGAATGTGTGTTGCTCTGATTGGCTGATAAATAAAATGCTGATTGGCCAGTAGCCAGGCAGGAAGTATAGGTGAGTTAAGCAGACAAGGAGAATTCTGGAAAGAGCAAGGCTGAGTCGGGAGATGTCAGCCGCCACCGAAGGAACAACATGCCAGCAGACCAGTAAGCCACAGCCACGTGGCAATGTATAGATTTATAGAAATGGGTTAATATAAGAACTAGATAACAAGAAGCCTGCTATGGCCATAGTTAAAAAATAATATTAGCCTGTGTGTGTTTATTTGGGTCTAAGCAGCTGCGGGACCAGTGGGTGAGAGGGATTTGTCCTGACTGTGGTCCAAGCAGAACACAGGAAAACTTTCAGCCACAGCTTAGAGAGGTAAACAGATGTTTGCTTCATTACAGTTGCTTTTGCTGCTTCGCAGACACGGGCACGGAAGCTGGAGGCTGACGCTGGGTGTTTTCCTCCAAAGCTTTCCATCTTATTTTTTGGGAGAAGTCTCTCACTGACTCCGGAGCTTGCTGATTTGGCTGAACTGGCTGGCCAGGAAGCCCCAGGGATCCTCCGATTTCTACATCCCTCATACTGGATTACAATGCACACTGCCTTGCCAGGGATCTGAACACAGGTCTTCACGCTTGTGTGACAAGCATTGTACTAACTGAGCTATCTCCCAGCCCTACACTTTTTAAAAGCTGTTCTTTCGAAATGGCTTCCTCATATGTGCAGGTCATACGTATCAAGGTGCCTCAACTGTCAGTCCCTGGATGTGCTACCCACAGAAAGGACACCAAATCAACCACATCCAGCACATAATCAAGAAGAGATCTTCATAACTGCCAACTACTTTCATTGAAAAATGGGAAATCATGGGGTGGGCTGCTTGCTTAGTCAGTGGTTAAAACTGAGCTCTACATGCTGTCTAAATGCAGTGGTCCTTGACCTGGAATAAGAAATCTATAGAAGACAGTATTAGGGAAACAAATGATATTTGATGCCCTTTGATAAAATAGTATGCCCATGTTTCATTCCTAAAAGACACACGCACAGTGCTTCATTCTACTAATCTTGCAATTTACCCCCAAATCTTGAAATTAAATAAAAGTGCAAGACTGCAAAGGGATAAGGAATCTGAGAAGCAGGCACCACGGTCCTAGAGCCAAGCACTCCCCTATGTGGCAGCTGAGTTCTGGCTGCTCCCTGCTGTGGGTCAGCCAAGGACAGTGTGGGTCACCCTCTTTCCTGTGGGCAGTGCAGAGCTGTGAATCGGGCAGAAGTGGTTCTTGTGAGAGTGGTGAGGAATAGTACCAAAGGTCAGAGCCATCAGCACACTCTCAGGCCAGGTGCCTAGTGACTTTTAGCAGCAAAGCCAAGTGACAATAATAAGGAAAAAACAAAACAAACAAAAACACTAAGTACTCTGTATAGTTCAATCTTTATTTTTACAGGATTTGTTAGAGCCATAGAGTCTGGAACAACAGGCCATTTGGGGAATTTTGTATTTATTAAAATGGCCTGGACATTCACTACTATGTCTCTCCCTTTGAAATGGAGTGGAAATTCTCCTGACAAACCAGCAGAGGCCCCATCCAGGCTTTTGTAACTCCTCTCCAGTAGACTTCTGAAATTTACCTGCTGTGGGATGTATGGCAAATGTGTTGCTAATTAATCAATAAAACACTGATTGGTCGGTGGCTAGGCAGGAAGTATAGGCGGGGCAAGAAAGAGAATAAAGCTGGGAAGTGGAAGGCTGAGTCAGAGAGAGACTGCCAGCCGCCACGATGAGAAACAGCTTGTGAAGATGCCGGTAAGCCACGAGCCATGTGGCAAGGTATAGATTAAAGGAAATGGATTAATTTAAGCTATAAGAACAGTTAGCAAGAAGCCTGCCACGGCCAAACAGTTTGAAAGCAACATAAGTCTCTGTGTTTACTTGGTCGGGTCTGAGAGTCTGTGGGACTGGCAGGTGAAAGAGATATATCCTGACTGTGGGCCAGGCAGGAAAACTTAAGCTAAAAATGGCGTCCAACGTGGTGGCAAGAGTTTCCACCTAAAACCTGAAAAAAGATTCTAAAACGGAGCTAAAAACAGCTTCCTAATTGTCTCTCTCAAATGAGCGGCAGCTGCTGGTTTGAGCTATTGGCGGGTTCCTAGCGCGTGTGCTTGATCTGCAGTAGGGCGGAAATGAGGCCTCTGCAAGTGGCACATTAAGCTGCATGGTGGATTTAGGCATTGCTAGTATAAAACAAAAAAAGAAGTTTCTGGACTACATGCTGCTTGGATAAAAGCATAGACCCATGATAGCTCCCAGAGCTGGTGGTAAACATAGCCATGTTGAGAAGCTGTGGGCGGAGCCAGCAGCCACAGCTGCTGCAGGTTAAAGCAATAGATTCACAATAAGACAGATTCAGATGTAATAGTTTACAATGTGTGTAAAAGATACGTAGGCTTGAAAAAGACAAAAAAGGTGATATATACAGTTATAGAAAAAATACATAGTTTTAAAAAATAAAGTCTTTAAAGAGACAGTAAAATTAATATAAAAAATAAGCCATGTGAAGATGACTATTACACAGAGAATCTGGATTGTGTTGTCTTTGGGATTTTTAACTGCAGAAAAACATTTGATTGTAAAAGCTGTTGAGTTATGCCAAAATGTATATTTTAAAGATACCTTGACTTCAAAATTTGGATGTAAGGATATGTTACTTGGGAAAGGAGACTCTGCTTTTGTTTCCACAGAAAGCCAGAGGCTATGGATTTGTTCAAGATTAAGATACATCAGGTTTGACCAGCCAAGACCCCCTGAAGGTCTCCGATGACACCATGGCCCAGATGATCCAACATCCAGAATGGTTTGAAAGCATCTGGCTCAGACGATACAGCCTCATCGACTATTCCATAATTCTAAAATTTTCTTTGTTTCCCCATAAGATACAGCGCCCCCCTCCAGCAGGAAGCAGTAAGAGAAGCTACGCCCAAATTCCCAAATTATATGTAATTTTACTTTGTTAAGGTTAAAACCTTCCTTTTTGAAAAAAAAAAAAAAGGGGGGAGTGCTGTGGGATGTATGGCAAATGTGTTGCTAATTAATCAATAAAACAATGATTGGCCGTTGGCTAGGCAGGAAGTATAGGTGGGGCAAGAAGGAGAATAAAGCTGGGAAGTGGAAGGCTGAGTCAGAGAGAGACTGCCAGCCGCCACGATGAGAAACAGCTTGTGAAGATGCCGGTAAGCCACGAGCCATGTGGCAAGGTATAGATTAAAGGAAATGGATTAATTTAAGCTATAAGAACAGTTAGCAAGAAGCCTGCCACGGCCAAACAGTTTGAAAGCAACATAAGTCTCTGTGTTTACTTGGTCGGGTCTGAGAGTCTGTGGGACTGGCAGGTGAAAGAGCTATATCCTGACTGTGGGCCAGGCAGGAAAACTTAAGCTACATTTACCTTCCTGGGAGTCTATGCTCTTGGCTTTCCCATATCATTTGGTCATGCTAAGGACAGAATAACACCATAGTTGGATTTGTCTGAAAGAATTTCCAAAATTATTATGAGTCCACTACAAAGAATCAAATTAATTCTTCTTAATAGAAAAAGTTTCAGCCCTTAGAGTTTATTCCTTTTCTTTGTAAGTGCCACGTTTTCCATGTCAACTTCCGTCAAACACAGGGGGAGCGCCTCTAACCCCCAGATCTGAAATTTGAAATGCTCCACATGTTTTGAGTGCTGACAGGATCGTACAGGGGGAGAATCTCACACTTCAACTCAACTGATGGGTCTCAAACCAAAAAAAGCACACTAAGTATTGTGTAGAATCACCTTCAGGCTGTGTGAATGAGGCACACAGGAGACATAAATGAATTTTGTGTTTGAACTTGAGTCCTATCCTAGGATACCATATATGCATATATGTATGTACATATATGTATTCAAATACCTAAAAATAACAGAAACACTCTGGTCTCAGGCACAGCAGAGAGCAGATAACCAGCCTGAAGTGAAATTTATCTTTACAAAACAGTGAAATCAGACAATCAGGAGGCCACGACACAGTCTCAGCTTCATTTAAATTGTGATAAAACGTATGCAACATAAATTTTGCCATGCAACCATTTTTAAGCACACAGCCTCATGTTCAAAGCATGTAGACTGTTATGTCAACACTGCCCCTAACTCTGTCATCTTGCAACTCTGAGCCTCTGTAGCCAGTGAACACTTCAAGTCAACCACTGTGCTTCCCTCTCTCTAGGAATCCTAGCCGGCTCAATCAAGCATGGACAGTCTCTGTCACGCATCTGGTGCATTTCACTCACCATAATGTCCACAGGGGAATGTACATTAGACAATGCTTCAGAATTCCTTCCTTTTCAAGACTGTATGAGATTCCATTACATGAATAGACCACATTTGATCACCCACTCATCTGTCATGCACACGTCTATGGCTGCTTCCTGGCTATTGAGAACAATGCTGTCATGAACATGTGGTCCTTCAAGATCTTTGTTTGGTTCTTCTGGTCATTTTCACAGTAGAGTTGCCTCACCTTAGGGTAAATCCTCTTGTAGTTTTGTGAGGAACAGCCAGCCACAGTCTCCCATAGCATCTGCATGACTCCACACTCCTATCAGTGGTGCACTGTAGACAGATAATAGTTACAGTTTTCTTTGTTACCAAATTAAAAAAAAAAAACTCACAAAAAAGGTATAAAATGTGTAAGGTTGAGAGACATAAAACCTTAAATTGTTTACCTAAGAAAATGTTTTGAGGTCAAAAAAGAAGATAGTTTTAAGATGGTAATGTAACTTATGATAAAAAAAAATGGTTTAGGTATAAAACTTTCAATTCATCAAGATAAGATAGATAGATAATAGAATTTTCTCTGAAAATGCCAAATACAAATGAACTGGATATTATGAATGTAATTCTTACCTGATAATTGTTCTTATTGTTTATAGTTTATGTTAGAGTTAAAACCTTTCCTTTTTATTTAGACAAAAAAGGGGAAATGTTGGGAGATATTTGATTACACTGTGTAAAGATATATCACTGTGATTGGTTTAATAAAAAGCTAAATGGCCAATAGCTAGGCAGGAGATATAACAAGGACTTTGGAACAGAGAGAGCTCTGGGAAGAAGAAAGGCAGAGTCTCCAGCCAGACATGGAGGAAGCAGGATGAGCATAATGGAGATGAGGTAACAAGTACATGGAAGAATGTAGATTTAAAAAAATGGGTTAATTTAAGTTATAAGAGCTAGTTAGGAACAAGCCTAAGCTAAGGCTGAGCTTTCATAATAAATAATAAGACTCCATGTCATTATTTGTGAGCTGGCAGTCCAAAGAAAAATCTGTCTACAGTGCACAGCTTCCAATTTCTTCACTTCCTTAGAAAACTAATTTTTTAAGTTGCCAGCCTATGTGTTATGAGGTTTAAAATTTAAGTTTATCCTCCAAGTATATGATAAAAATCAAAGTCAATGAAAGAACTATCTGGAGCCAATGAACAAGCAAGGAGCGCATGACCTCATCGTCTCTTCGGAAGGAAGTCCTTGTCCTATTTATCATCCAGCAACATCCCTACTGTATTTGGGAGAAAAGACGATGCTGAAGAAACACCAGTGAGCCCATTTTAGTCTCTGAGTTGTGAGTTCAAAGCCAAGCAAACTTAAGCAGTGTCAGCAGGACAGAAATGCCCAAACTAGGAGCTAGGGCAATACAGTGGGTAACATGAATCCCCAGAACACTGGCAAAGCTGGACAAGGAGGGGCATGTCTGTAACTCCAGTGTTCCTACTGTGAGATAAGAGACAGAGATATCATTCCCAGAAGTTCATGGGCCAGCTAGCCTGGCATACACAGCAGGAAACAATAAGAGATCCTGACTCAAATTAAAGGAAAAAGGTGAAGACTGACATCCAAAGTTGTCCTCTGACCTCCACGGGTATGCCATGTACACATGTGCCCCCACTCATACACACAAATGACTTAAAAAAAAAAAATACTGAAGCCAAAGCCCAACACCGTGGCAAATGCCTGGGATCCCAACACTCAGAAGGTAGAAAGCAGTAGGATCTCACATTTGGGGTAAACATGGTAAACGTGGTCTACACAGTGAGACCCTGTATCAAACAAACAAGCAAGCACTGCACTACACTGCACACAGCATTAATGAGGCCTTTCCAGCTGGTGGTGGAAATTTCACCCCAGCTTGTTGACTCTGGCGGCAGGCTCCATTTCTTTCCCCTTGACCCTGCTTCCCTCCTTCCTTCCTTTTGGACCCTCCTACTCTTATGCATGCATGGCGTATAGGTGTGTGCATGTGGAAGTCAGAGGGCAATCTCGGTTATCAGTCCTCCTCTCCCATCTTGTTTGAGACAGGGTCTCTTGTTCACGGCTGAGTATGCGGGTTTATCGGGCCCACAAGCATCTAGGGAGTCTCTTGCCTCTGTCTCCCATCACAGCACATAAGTTCTGGGATTACAGATGTGAGCTACCATGCCCAGCTTACATGTCAATCCCTTTACCCACTGAGCCATCTCCCCAGCACTGTCTTGAGGCTTTTGAGACAGTGTCTCACTCTGTGGCTCAGTCTGGCCTCAAATTCATAATATTCCTGCATCGGCTCTCCCAAGTGTTTAGATTATAAACACATTTGCTATACACCCAGCTGGCCTGCTCCATTTTCATCCTGGAAAGTGTTGCCTGCCCGGGCCCTCAGTCGGGACAAATTCTCTCACCTGCAGTCCCGCAGCTGCTTATAAAATAATCACTCAGAGGCTTAATATTAATTACAAACTGTATGGCCTATGGCTAAAAATTCTTGCTAGCTCGCTCTTTTATCTTAAATTAACCCATTTCTATTAATCTATGTGTTGTCATATGGCCGTGGTGTTACCGGTCTGCTGGCATGCTGCTCCTTGGGCAACAGGCTGGCATCTCTCACACTTCTGTCTTTCTTCTTCCTGTCTCTCTCTTGGATTTCCTGCCTAGCTATACCCTGACTTGCCATAGGACAGAGCAGCTTCTTTATTAACCAATCATAGCAACACATATTCACAGCATACAGAAAGGCATCCCATAGCAAGTCCTCTCCTTTCTGGCATGGGAGATCATGGCAGCTCCTCAGGGTCCTTTCAGCCTGCCATAACTGTTCTCAGACACCATTTGCTTACATCTGTGTTTCTGTACTCAGAGATCCTCTGTGTGATGCCATTAAGCAGCTAAATTACACTGCTCCCTTCTCCCTGTACCTGCCTTGAGCTTTTGCCTCCGTCAGAGCCAGGTCTCCATTCCTCCTGCCTGGATTGCCTGGCTTGCTTTCATCTCTAAAATCAACTTCAGGCCCAAATCTCCTCTCTCAGGGTCCCTCTCTGCCTTTTTCCTAGGGATACCAACCATCTTACCTGTACTCTAATATTTAATTTCCATTCCATCTCATGGTCTTGAGTCCATCCTCTGAGACTGGGAACTTCTAAAAAGCAGACATGGTGATCACTATATCCCCGCTTCTCCAATGACTCTTGGTATTCATGAACTCATGATTGCATCCACTCAGCACATGTTTATTGTCATTACTTCAAAAACACCCTTCCAGATGGCCCTTTCCAAAATGTCTCTCATGCTACAAGCACCGTCCAGCAGTCTTGTTTATGTATCCCTTCGCTGTAAATGGTTTGGGTTACCCTAGCACTCCAGAGTCAGAGAGAAGCAGGGGGATTCAGAGCTCAAGACTATTCTCAACTACATAGGGATTCTAGATCAACCTAGGCTACTCTGAGGCCCTGTCTCAAAAAATAAAGTTAAATAAAATTTGAAAGAAAAAGTGATTCTTGAATGGTGATTTCAACTGAGCAGATATATATCCATCTCACATAAATGTCCAGAGTATATGTAAATCTGTGTGTGAAGACAAGCTGGACTTCCTTCCTATCTGTCTGTCTGTCTGTACTTCTCTATTCCTCACTGCAACCAGTGTAAGAAAGAGACTTACCCAGTGGCAAGAGCAGTATTTGGCATAGCAGATGCTCAGACAGTTGTTGGGTGAATGAATGAATGAATGAATGAATAAATAAATAAATAATAAATGCCAGCTGGGCATGGTGATACACACTCTCACCACCAGCTATTTGGGAGGCTCAGGCAGGAGTATATTTTGAGCTTCTGAGTCTTGAGGCAAGCCTGGGCCACAGAGCAAGACTCCATCCCAAAACAGTAGTAAAAACTAAAAAACATTGAAAAGAGGGACCACACATAAATAATTTATCATGTACATGTAATATAAACTTTTTTCAAACAGGAAACAGATGAATGGATCAGGACTGTGTACTTAGATTTTTGCACAGTGCTTACAGAGAAGAAGCAGGTTGAGAGCCCAGGCTCCTATGAGAGGTGTCAATCTGTGTCACAAAGATGTACTGGGTTAGAGTTAGGGCTGTCTGTCCAGCATGTGAGCACCCCATCTTGCAGACAGCTGGAAATAACACACCTCTCTATTGGACAATGTGTACTCATCTCTGTGCTACACTGCACTTGAATGTCTCAGTGGCATCAAAGAAAAGTGACATTCCTTCGAGGCCATAGAACTCAAGGGCAGGTTAATCAACACTGTGAAATCACCAGTTACTGTTTAGCTGGATTTCAACAGCACCCTGTCCCAGACACCTCGATCAAAGAATCCCAGGGCATGAGAAATTCCAAGGCAAAGTGGAATCCAATGACTAAAGCCTCTCCGTGGGGTTGAAACTCTCTTCTGCATTTGCAGGGGCTGGCTGGCAAGGTTTCCCCTCCCTCGAGATCTCCAATAGATGCAGCGGCCTTTTCCCAGGGTGAAGTATGGTCAGAAAGTGCTCCAATAGCTTTGACTCCATTGCTAGAATAGCTTGCCTTCATGAACAGGAACTTAAGAAAAAGGCAAATTAAGTGGAGGTTACGCTGATCTCTTTTAAGCGTACTTCGTTGTTGCTGTTGTTGTTGTTGTTGGTGGTGGTGGTGGTGGTGGTGGTGGTGGTATGTAAAGTCCAAACCCAAAACAGGCCTACTCACAAGTAACAGTTTCCACTCATTAGGTCAGGAATTCATTATGCAAAGCAATTGTTCTACTAACAGCCCAATGTCTCCAGACAGCTCCTCCTCATGTGTACCATTCCCTACTCAAAGGTTTGGCCCGCTTTTGTTTGTAGGATCTTATATTTGGTCCCTTCTCTTGCTGTCACTCAAATGAGCAGATGAACACGAAGGTCCCTTCCTTGGCACACATGTCCACATGCTACCTATGGACCTCACACTCACCAACCTCTCTCCTGGCTTCAAGTGGCCACACAAGCAGGCAGAACAAAGGACGTGCCCCTCAGAGATGATCCTTAGTAACTGTATGTCTGGAGCAAACAAATTGGTACTTCCCTAGGGTTATAAAGCAAAATTCTTTTATATGCCTTAAATTTACAACTTTCCTTTATGGGTGTTTCCGATATTCTTAATGCGTGAAGAGCCTGTAAAATTCAATGTGGTCTAGGTTGGTCTCGCTTCTTGGGAATGCTTCCTAGACATTCCCCAGTGCTGTGTCAGTGAGAAGCTAAGCCAGTGTGGGCCTTGGATGCTGGGATTTGGGCATTCATATGACACACAGGACTCTCAGATGGGCCCAGTCTTGTGCTCACTTGATAGAACCCACAGGCGCCATTCCCACGGCGTCAACTGTGGTGTTGACTTCCTAGACTCTTAAGAAATGGCCAAGGAAGCCAGGCGGTGATAGCGCACGCTTTTAATCCTAGCACCCGGGAGGCAGAGCCAGGCGGATCTCTATGAGTTCGAAGCCAGCCTGGTCTACAGAAGGAGATCCAGGACAGGCACCAAAACTACACAGGAAAACCCTGTCTCGAAGAACAAACAAACAAACAGAAAGAAAAAAGAAAAGAAATGGCCAAGGAAGAAGGGATTTGATAGTGTAGACAATGAGGTGCTTGTGAGGCCTGATACAGATCTTGGAGATCTGAACTCATGAAGCTGGAAGAGATGTGGGCCTGGTGGGTAGAGAAATACTCAGTGAGGATCAAGAAAGATGGAGGGGAGAGAGACAACTGGGGCTGGACATTATGGGGTGTAAAGGTTAAAGGTAAATCTGCCAGGATGGGTGGCTTAATCCTCAGTGGTAAGAACTACCTGAGGTAGAGAGGACATGCTGGGTAGAAAACCTTGTGGCCTCTCTATACTGTGGTTGGGGAAACTCAAAGATGATTGCCAAAATCCATATCCCAGAGAATAAGGCTGCCCTGGCCCAGCAAGGCTGAAAGTGTAGAGAGCACTGAAAAGGGGGGTGCCTGTTGAGGCATATTCCTTTACACTGTGTGATGATGTGTTACTGTGATTGCTTTAATAAAGAGCTGAATGGCCAATAGCTAGGCAGGAAGAGGTTAGGTGGGAGTTCTGGGACAGAGAGGTCTCAGGGAAGAAGAAAGGCCAAGTCATCAGCTGGAGGCAGAAGAAGCAGGACATGCAGGAGGAGAGCTAACAGCCATGAGCCATGTGGCAGCACGTAGATGAATAGCAATGGGTTAGAAACAAGCCTAAGCTAAGGCTGAGCTTTCATAATCAATAAGAAGTCTCTGCGTCGTTCGTTATTTTGGAGATGGCGGTACAGGCAAAGCCTGCTACAGATGCCACTGCATTCCACTTGGGATGGCAACTGAGGCATGGCCAGCAGTAACAACTACTCTGTGAAGATTGTCCCTCACAGCCTCCTGAGTGGCAGAAGGAAGAATACATTCAGATCTACTCAAATCTGAAAGAAGGCAATGCCATGAAAATTACAATTGATATTAAAAACATAGCCCTTGAGACCTAAAGAAAGGCACTCATTTCCATGGACAATCAGAAGTAAAAACAAACAAACAAACAAACAAAAAACCCAAAACAAAAAACAAACAAACAAACAAACAAACAAAAAACCAAGCAAGCCAGGGAGCTCCTTCTGCCCCCTGGTGGTTTTTAGGAAAACTTAAGGGAAAGGGCAGAGAGTCAAGTCTCCACTCTGTACCCAACCAAAGTCAACTGCGTCAGGACCTGTCTGAACAGTGAAGAAGGTGAAAACCTCCTCCCCACAGCAGCTCATCCCGTTGAGGCTGGAGACACTGCTCCTCTCAGCTGGACAGAGGCAGCTGCTGAGGCTCTAGCTCAGCTCCCATGGGGACCGGACTGGTGGCCAGCATGTGCCCTGTGAGCAGAGCATTGGTGCTGATGCCAATGGCCCGCTGCCCCAGAGGCTGTACGCCCAGCTCAGCACGTAACTGATTTCACATGGAATGAGGCTACAGCAAACTGCTTTTCAATACAGAACTAGCCTTTGGGGACACCTGTTACAAACCCATTTTTTCCCCAGGATAAGACTGTACCCTGCTCTGCCACCCATTTAAGCAGTGTGCTATGGCACTACACAATGACACCCTTTCTCCATTCCAAAAAGTGTGTCTGATTTCCTGACCTATTTAATACAGCTCTCAGCTAACCTGAGTGGCTCAGTGAAACGCTCATTTTAAGCTGCAAAGCCTCCTCCAGAATATGCCTGCATGCAGACGAGAAACAGAGAGGAGAAAAAAAGGCAAGAGCAGGGATAGGGGGTGGGGGTGGAGGGCGGGGGTGAGGGTGGGGGTGGGGGGTGGGCAAGCTGGAAAGAGTCACAGGCCTTTTCAGTTCGAATACAGCAACCTGCTGAGCGAGGCAATCCCACAGCCCATGAAATGGGGCTGATTTTCCAGACAGCCTGTTGGTTGGTTTTGTTTCCAACAAAACAAACAAAAATATGCATAACTGTATGAGGTCTCGAGCTCATTTTTTTCCCTAGCCCCATTATGCCACAGGGATCCAGAACAGGGTGCCCCTGGTGAAAGGCTCTGCCTGGGCGCCTATGAATAATTGTTTATGCATGTTCTATTAGGGAAAGGCAGCCATCAGTAAGTCCTTACCATTCTAACACTGGACTGTTCTTTGTGAAGGGCCATTTGCAATGGATCCTAATTACATGGTCTCCAAGACCTGTTTCAGTCTTGTGAACTTGCAGATAACTGTAATTATCCACTAACAGAAGCTTCTTATTTCTTAAATGACTCTGAATGGCAATATTTAAATGGCACTGGGTGTTTCTTAGGTTAAAGTGAATGCATTTTAACTATTTCCTTCAACTATCTGATTAGCTTGAAATAGCTTGAAAGGACCCAGTGCTCAGGGGCTCTTTGAAATAATGACAGGGTTTACACATTTTCTTTCTTTCTTTTCTATTCTTTTTTTAATAAAACAGTTGGAGAAATGGGTCAGTGGTTAAGAGTACATGATGCTTTTGCCCAGGAACTGGGTTCACTTCCCAGGACTCACATCTAGTGGCTCACAGCCAGTCACCTGTAACTCCAGTTCTAGGAGATACAACGCCCTCTCCTGGCTTCCACGGGCACTGCATGCACATGGTGAAAATACACACTAATGCACACACAAATACTCATAAAATAACCCCAAATTAAAAAAAGACTTCATTTAGGGCTAAGGGATATAGCTCAGCTAGTAGAGTGCTTAGTTTGCACACACAAAGCCCTCGATTTGATCATCAGCATAGCATAAACCAATGAGGTGTACACAACTGTAGCCCCAACACTGGGGAAGGAGAAGCAGAAAAATCAAAAGTTCAAGACTATCCTTCTCGGCTACATATCAAGTCAAGGCTAGCCTGGGCTACAAGAGATACAGCCTCAAAAAAATTTTAAGGAGGAGGGACTAGAGTAGGGCTCATCAGTTAAGAGCACTTACTGCTCTTGCAGAAGACCCAGGTTCGATTCCCAGCACTTACATGGCAAATTACAACTGTGTAACTCCAGTCCCAGGGGATCTAATGCCCACTTCTGACCTCAGGGGGCACCAGGCATTTCTGTGGTACACACACACACACACACACACACACACACCAAAACACTCATATATATAAGATAAAAAGAATTTTTTGGGGGATGGTGAGATGGCTCAGTAAAAGGCACTTGCCACCAAGCCTGGTGATCTGAGTGCGATCCCCAGGACGCACAGAGTAGGAAAGAACTCACTACTTCAAGTTGTCCTCTTCTGAGTCTGTTCTTAAGTACTTTTATTAATGAGACTAAGAACTCACAAAAGGGAACTTTGAATGCTCCAGTGACACGACCATGTCCTACTAAAGACATTTTATTAGCGTCTGAAAGAAAAACAATAGCATAAGCAAGCTGCAGGAAGAGGGGAATGGAGAAAAGGAATAAGAAAGCCATGCCTGTTTGAGTTAGGGCCTAGGACAACAGGCGCATCCAGCAATGGAGACAGATGCATGGCAGAAGAGGGAGCTTCAGAGAAAGAGTGAGGTTGCCCGAAGGGCCAGGGCAAGAGACTGTTTACTAGAAAAGGAAAGCATTCCCAAGAAGAGGAGTGGGCTAGTGAGCTCAGGGTAAAGCTCCAAAAGCACTGGGCCACTAGGCACATGACCCCTATAGATGTTTCAGTCCCGCAAAACACTGCTCTCCAGACTTCAAGCAGAGACATTAGCTGCTGTGGAAGCAGAAGCCTTAGTCTCAGCCACACTCTGGCTATTTTGCTGACCTTCTTACTAAGATAATCAGTAGAATTGGATGAAAGACACCACCTCCCAAGAGCAGACAGGAAACCAGGTCAGTGATGGTCCCTGTGGAGATTTAAAAGAAAATGGCCCCCAAAGGGAGTGGCACTATTAGCGGTGGCCTTGTTGGAGTGGGTGTGGTCATATTGGAGGAAGTGTGTCACTGTGGAGGTGGGCTTTGAGGCCTCATATGAGAGCCATCACAATGAAATGTTTTCCTTTATGAGAGTTGCCGTGGTTATGATGTCTCTTTACAGCAATAGAAACCTTAAGGCAGAAGTTGGGACTGGGGATGGGGTCCAACTGTGACAGGCTGGACCATGTTTTTGTTTAGAGTAGTATGGAATAATAACGGGAGTTTGGGTTAGGAAAACAGTAGAATGCTTTAAGCGCTGCTTCATGGATGGGCCTTACTAGTAGGAGCATGGAAGACAGAGGTGCTAAGAGTGATTTGAACTGTAGGGGGCTGGCTCAAGAGGGTTCAGAGGAGAATTAATTAATATGTGGCCTAGAGATTGTTCTTGTGATATTTTGGTGAAAAAAAAATGGCTGCCTTTTGCCCATGTCTGAAGAGTCTGCCTGAGGCTAAACAGAAGAGTTTTGTATTAATTCCATTGGCAGAGGAAATCTCAAAATACCATAGTGTAGACTCTGTCATGTAGTTATTAGTGGTAACTCTAATGAAGATTTATAATGAAAAGGAGCAAGCTGAGCAAGGTAAAATACAAAATGCATAATCTGAGAAGAAAAGGAGCACCAGGAAGTGGAATGGAGCTAAATCCTGTGTTCAAGGAGACAAACAGATTAAGAAATGGAAAAAAGGGAGTGGTGACCTCAGGACAAGATCCCACCCAGCTAAGTTTCCAATTTGTGAAAAGCAATTAAAGAAAAGCTTAGAGGCAGGTATGGTGGTGAATGCCTTTAATTCCAGCACTCAGGAGGCAGAGGCTGGCAGATCTCTAAGTCTGAGGCCAGCCTGGTCTACAGATCCAGTTTCAGGACAGCCAAGCTTCAGCAGTGAAGGAAACCATGGGAAGCAGGAAGCTGGTGAAGATGTAATTGAAGAAGGGGGCCATGTTCCAGCCCCAGCAAGCAACAGAACTTAGCAGCTTCAGTCATGTGGTTCTGGCTTTAGAGTTAAAGATAGAAGAAAAGGGCTATGGAATATTCCTCTGAGACTAAGGAAAGCTGCTGGGGCCAGGCCTGTGTCAGGGGTGTCCCTAAGTGGAGGCCTAGAGAGGCCATTGTATGAAGCTGTGAAGAAGACTGGATTGCCTTGGAGACCCCAAGATTTTGTGGGATACTGCTGAGGAGAACTGCTAACAGCGAGTGGAACCAGCCCAAGAGAAAGAAGTGTGTTGCAGTCAACAAAGCTGAAAGGAGTTGGAGAGCTGAAGAGCATTTCAAATTCAGACGTGGAGATGCAGAGTCTGGAGTTTGCCCAGCTGGTCTCAGCCACACCTAGTGTCTCTGACCATTTCCTGTTAGCTCCTTCTCCAGCACCATGTCTGCCTGCATGCTTCCTTACTTCCCGCCATGAAGATAATGGACTAGACCTCTGAAGTGTAAGGGATCCACCACAATGAAATGTTTTCCTTTATGAGTTGCCGTGGTCATGGTTCTCTTCACAGCAATAGAAACCCTAACTAAGACAATCACTCTTCCTTTCTGGAGACAGCACCCCTCACACTGCGTGGCCACCACTCACCTCTGGTTGCTCCTAGCAACTTCCCACCACCACCAGCACTGAACAAGGAAACTGCAAAATGACTCTGGTGAAGTCAACCCAACCCTTCTATCTGAATAGCATGTTCCCACTGAGATTCTCTAAGATCTGTGTGTTGAGGACATCAATGCAGTTTTGGTTAGAACCAGGCTGCTCTAGGGAGGTAAAAGGAGGCTGGGAAGATGAGAGGTAAAAGGAGGCTGGGAAGATGGACCAGTATACTCTGTTTGGCATGTAAGCATAAGGGACCTGAGTTTAAATCCTCAGCATACATGTGAAAAGTACAGAGTGGTAAGGCCAATGTTGTGGGGGATATAGACCGAAGGCTGCCTGGGACTTGCTGGCCACCAGCATAGTTCCAGCTCAGCGAGAGAACCTGTCTCAAGGGAATCTGGGGCAGAGCAATAGAGCAGGGGAGACACACACACACACACACACACACACACACACACACACACACACACAAAGAATTACTAAAAATACAATAAATAAAATATATATTTTTTTAAAAGAGCTGCATCTCTACCACTCTGCCTTCTGGGCAGGCTGACTGGTGACTGACGTAGCAGTTGCAAATCAAACTGTTCATAGGGAAGAGGAGTGTAATGAGCATTTCTCCCACTTTTCTTCTGCAAAGCCAGGCCTCTAGATTTGGGGTAAACATTTTTGGGGAGATTCATGAAAATATTTTTATTGCTATATATTATCACAGAGGTATGGATAAGTTCACAAAAACCTATTTGATTAAAATAAACACATAATTAGAACCACTAAAACGCTGGAAGGAAATGTAAGACAAAAATTCATTTAATTAATTAAAAAATTCCATGTAAGCATGTGTTGCCTCTGTGTGGATATGTGCATGTGTGCAGGTGCCCTCAGAGTCCAGAAAGGGCACTGGACCCCCTGGAGCTGGAGTTGAAGACGCGGTGAGTCACCTGATGTGAGTACTGGAAACTGAACAAGAGAAAATATTTTAAAATGGAAATGCAGTAGGAGGAACATAAAAACCTTGTGACTCAATCTTTCAGCAATTCAAGCCTTTCTTTAAAGAAGTGCCATCTCTGTGCATTGCGTCACTGTAAATCCTGACACTTATGTGACATCAGGAAATGGAGACGATCCCACGGTGTCCAGAAACTACAAGTTCACACAGTGTAGCTGTGACACGGCCACACTAGTTCCTGGTTCAGCAAGAGATGCTGACTCAAAGGAGTGAAGAGAATGGCAAAAGCTCAGGGCTTCCAACATCCTCCCCCGGCCTATAAACATCCTCCCCGGCTACCCCCCACACCACACCACACACACACACACACACACACAGAGAGAGAGAGAGAGAGAGAGAGAGAGAGAGAGAGAGAAGTTAGTAAGATAACTCCTTAGTCTGGCCATCTCTCCATATCTGAAAAGATGGTGGACAGGCACGTGGAATACGTGTGTATAGCTGAACTAACAGCTTATGCTCTGAATCCACAAACTTGAAATGCTTTTCTTGTTTCATGGTCAAAAGCTCCCTTAGTTGAGAGGTGCTATTCAGGCTCATTGAGTAGTGAATTAACAAAGTATGATGAATTGGACCTCATGAAGAATTCATGAGTTCTCATTTAACGCTAATTTTTCTTTAAAGGGCCTACGTTAAATGATTTTAAGACCCTGGCTCAGAGAAAATTCAATCCCAAACCACACAGTCAAATTATACAAGAGTACATTTATTCCTTGCAGTGAATGCCTCAAGCCTGCAACATTAAAATAAAAATTTAAAGCTATTTTTCTCATACTGCATTTACTCAAACTTTAATAGCCCTTTGATCTTTAAACAAGAAAACATTTGTGCTCGTCACCAAGAGTCTGCTTTATGCATGCCAGACAAGTGAAGGACGCCTCTGTCTCTGTGGAGGATATGACACCCCCTCCTGAGTGTCACCACAAACGCCTTGTCACAGTGGGGTTAGCTAGACCCGTGCTGGAAACTTTTCTTTGGCATTGATTCTTCATATTGCAAATGAAGAGCTATGTTGAGAAAGCCAAGCTGTTTCGAAGCTCGAGACAACTCAGTCTTGGGGCAGCAAGATGGCTCCGGCGTGAGGGTGGGGTGGGGGGTAGAAGTGCCTGCTGTGCAAGCCTGAGCTCAACCCCAGACTCATGTGAAAGAGGCAGATGTGGCGGTCCACATCTGTTAATTCCAGTACTCCTGTGGAGAGATGGAAGTGATATCAGGCCAGCTCAAAAGCTTGAGGACTAGCTTAGCCTCAAACACTCCGCAGGGCAGAAATAAAGACGCTGCCTCACAAACAAGGTGAAAGACAGCCTAGGCTCCTGAAAGCTGTCTTCTGACCGCCACACCACGGCGGTGCATGCACCCAAATTCTCCAATGTGTGCACTCTTGCGTGCTTACTCTCATAGGCCCCCTTCTCCCCGCTACCCACAATAATAAATGCTTTTTAAAAACTAGTAACTAGCTCTTGGTTGAGACAGTTCACAGACAATAGTTTCTGAACAAGAGAGAAGACATTCTAGTAACTGACTGGATAGAAAAGTATAAATTCACTCAGGTTAAATTCCAAACACAGCCAAGCCAGGTGTGGTGGCACACATCCTTAATCCCAGCACTTGGGAAGCAGATGCAGGTGGATCTCTCTGAGTTCGAGGCCAGGCCTGGTCTACAGAGTGAGTTCCAGGACAGCCAGGGCTACACAGAGAACCCCTGTCTTATAAAAACCAGAACACAAAAAGCCCTTAACACAGCAATGAGCTCAATAACAGTGGCATGGTAACTCACTCATTTCTGTAAACTCCATTTAAAGACCTTTGATTTTGAAGTACTCAGTAATTCAGAAAGAACCTTAATGTTTTAAATAAACACAAGCCTTTAACGTAAGTTAACATAAGCTAAGGCATTTTGTTGGAATTTTAGAGGTGTACAAACTTAAAAACAGTAGTATAGATGTCTAGTAGAAAGAACAGTGAGAAGAGAGGAGCTGGGGAATGAGGGGTGAAAATAATGCTAATGGGTGTCTGTTGAGGCTGCTCTAACAATACATAGATTGGTGGCTTAAGACAACTTGAAATCAGGAATTCCTGAGTTCTGGAGGAACTTCTTGGGAAGTTCAAGATCAAGGTACTAGGAGACTTGGTGTCTGATATGGACACACTATCCAATTAGACACTAGCTTGCTATATCTTCCCGTGATGGGAGGGATATGGCTTTACAAGGGGACTAGACAAACTTAGAGGATCTCTGCCCTTGTGATCTGATGACCTGCCATGGGCCTCACCTTCTAAGCCAGCACAGTGACACGATGGGTTCAATACTGAATAGAATTCCTAGAGGGACATGCACAGTCTAAGCCCCAAATACCACAAAGGGTGGATAAAAGAAGGCAATGGGGTAAACGTACATTACAGACATATATGCAATCATCAATGAATAAATATTTTAAAGCCTTTTGTACCGGCTGGTTTGGGTGTCAACTTGATACACATTAGAATCATCAGGGAGGAAGGAGCCTCAGTTGAGGAAATGCCTCCATGAGATCGAGCTGTTAAGGTATTTTCTCATTTAGTGATCAATGGGCGAGGGCCCAGCCCATGGTGGGTGGTACCATCCTTGGTCCTGGCTTCTATAAGGTGAGCTGAGCAAGCCATGAGAGGCAAGCTAGTAAGCAGCACCCCTCTGTGGCCTCTGCATCAGCTCCTGCCTCCGAGATCCTGCCCTGTTTGAGTTCCTGTCCGGATTTCCTTCTATGATGAACAGCAATGCTGAAGTGTAAGCCAAATAAACCCTTTCCTCCCCAACTTGCTTTTCCGTCATGGTGTTTTGTCACAGCAATAGAAAACCCTAACTAAGACAGAAATTGGTACCAGCATAGTGGGGTAGTGCTGTGACAGACCTGACCATGTCCTGGGAGGACTGCAGAAGGACTTTGGAACTTTGGGCTAGAAGAGCCATTGAGTGTTAAGAACTCTGTGGGATGTTCTGTGGAACTTGGAAGATAAGAATGTTGAGAGCAGTGCAGAAGATGGAGGCCTGGCTTGTGATGTTTCAGAACTGTTTGCTATTTTGAATTAAGATCCTGTGGGTCTGGTTAGCTGGGGCTGAAGAATCAACTGTGATTAACAAGATACCAGTACTACCAAAGCAAAATTTTACTTTGCTTGGGTACTTGATGCTGGTCGGCTGGAGCTAAGAAATTAGCAGTGATTAACAGAGACCAGCATCACGGAGGTGAAATCTGGGAAGTGTTTCCTGAGAGCACAGAGAAACTGTGTTCCAGAGGCGGTCAAGGTTGTACCTTGTGCTGGCAGCTGGACTTGGTAATATGTGTTACCCAGGTGGTACTAGGTTTGAAGGCATGAAGGAGTCATGGAGAGCAGCTCAGGCTTAGCACTGTGAGTGGCCAGGAAGGGCCACTGGTGAAGGTGCAGCCTCAGTGGCAGTCCAAAGGCCCAGGACTGAAGGGGTCATGCAAAGAAGTTGAGTCTTGGCACCATGAAGAGAGCCTATTGATGAAAGTGCAGCCCGGTTGCAGCAGAAGACCTCAGCATTTTGGAGATGCCAGTACCATAGCATGACCACCAAGAACAGCAGCAGCAGTGGAGTGGAGCCAGCCAGAGCCTAGAGGACAGGCCATATGTGCTGCAAAGGGCAGAGCCAGAGAAGTGACCCAAGCCCTTTGCAGGAGTCCAGAAGATCATTAGTGAGTCCCAGATAATTGGACACTGAGTTATTTATACTGTTGGAGTTTGGTTTTGCTTCGTTCAGATTGTGACAGTGCCCTGGTTCTTCCCTCTTGAAGAAGGGATCTAATTTAATTTTGATTTTTAAAGGAGCCCATAGTGGAAAGACCTGAACTCTTTAAAAGAGATTGGATATTTTAAAGGGACCTAAATTTTAATGTTTGAATTTGTAAAGACTGTGGGGCTTTTTTTTTTTTTAAAGATTCTTATTATTTATTTATGTATATGAGTGCTTTATCTGCATGTACAACTTTATGCCAGAAGAGGGCATCAGATCCCACTAGAGATGGTTGTGAGCCACCATGTGGTTGCTGGGAGTAGAACTCAGGACCTCTGGAAGAGCAGCCAGTGCTCTTAACCACTGAGCCATCTCTCCAGCCCAAGACTGTAGGACTTTTAAAATTAAGATCTTGGGGATGAATAAAAAAGGAAGGGTTGTCGCTTAATAGTGATGTGTTTGTGTGTCAAGTTGACAAGGGGTCAGTTGTACTGGCTGGTTTTGTGTGTCAACTTGACACAAGCTAGAGTCATCAGAGGAAAGAGCTTCAGTAGAGGAAATGCCTTCATGAGATCCAGCTGTATGGCAGTTTCTCATTTAGTGATCAATGGGAGAGGGCCCAGGCCATGGTGGGTGGTACCATCCCTGGGCTGGTGGTCCTAGTTTCCATAAGATGGGCTGAGCAAGTCAAGGGAAGCAAACCAGTAAGCAGCTCCCCTCCATGGCCTCTGCATAAACTCCAGCCTCCTGGATTCTGCCTTGATTGGGGTTCTTTCCTGGCTTCCCTCAGTGATGAACAGCAATATGGATGTGTAAGCCTTTCCTCCCCAACTTCCTTTTTAGTCATGGTGTTTTGTTGCAGCAATAGAACCCCTAAGATACCTTTTATTTCACTTAGGTCATCTGGCACAATAAGAAGGAACTACAGTGCTGACACTAATTCCACACTGATAACCTCATAACAGGGCTAGAGGTGGCCTTCCTCTTTGTGGAGCTCAGGGGCAGAATGCTTGCCTGGCATGTATAGGGTTTGATCCCCAGGACTACAGATAAAGAATGTTCCTTATTTAATCGTTTATCGTGTTTGAATAATGCATATGGAATGCCAGTTACTTACATTCTAAAAACAAAACTTGATTTTTCTTAAAAAGGAAACAAATAAATAATATCAAAAAACCTGGTAATGCTGTTAATAATAATACCCATTATGCATAAAGAGGGCTCAGGGTCAAAAGCCTGCTCCAAACATAAGTACACACTGGATAATATGCAAGCATTAAGACCCTTCTAAGATATTCACAGTAAAAAGATGAAAAAGCATGAGACCATATACATTTCACTTTAAAAATAAAAAACACATATATGCACATATATGTACACACACACACACACACACACACACACACACACACACGCGCGCGCGCGCGCACGGTAGAAAATAAGTCTGAAACAGTAGAAAGTGATTTTCTGTCCTGGAATTAGGTTTGTAGACCAGGCTGTGCACCATCACACCCAGCAAACACTGTTACTTTCAAGTCAAAAAAATAATGAAAGCATAACCACTTTATCTAGAAAAAAAATGTCCACAGAAACTGAAAGTAATACTTAACTCCCTTGAAAGTAAGGTTCATTCTGTCAACAATCACATGGAAAGGCAGACACTAGTACATGTATCCCACCAATATATACTGTGACTTAAATACACTGTGGCCTTGTATTTTTGAAAATAATTCTGTAAACTTTAGAAAATCCCTCAGGATAAAAAAAAAAAGTTCAGCCAGGCATGGTGGCACATGCCTTCAATCTCAGCACTCTGGAGGCAGAGGCAGGTGATCTCTGAGTTCAAGGCCAGCTTGGTCTACAGAGTGAGTTCCAGGTCAGCCAGGGCTACACAGAGAAACCCTGTCTTGAAAAACAAAAAGTTCACCCTATCCTAATTTACTATGTGAAATTCTACACATTTGCTTAAATTGAGATTTATTCTCCAGAGAAGTCACCCCATACTTTGTTTGACATAATCAAATGGTCTACGGCTGGTTACTGACAATTAAATTTTATAATTCATATAGCCAACATTTTCTACCTATTTATTACAGGTGAAATGTATTCAAGACTATACATGTGCGTGTGTGGGGGTGGGTGTGTCTCTTGAGACAGGGTCTCATTTATCTCAAACTTGCTATATAGTTGTAGATGACCTTGAATGACTTTTCTGCCTCCATCCCCTGAGTGCTGGGATTACAGGCATAAATGGTGCAGTGTCTATATATTTTTAAGAAATGATTGACAAGAACCACTGCAGATAGAAACAGCTTTATTTTTTTCATTTTGGGCTTTTTTAGAAGAGCAAAAATATTGAATGCAATCACACTTACTTTGTCTTATAGTCATTGGTTTCCTTAGGAAAGAAACACACATTTGAATAACTTGTAATTCAAACATTTCAAGTTCCCACTTCATTTCCTTCTAAGTCAGCCACAGTAAAATCATTTCAGGTAAGTGTTTGTATTCTTTCACCTTCATTCGTACTGAAATACAATATTTATAAACCAAACTATATGGTTCAGAAAGCTGGAAAGGTTCTTTACATAATAATTTTGATATGCTGAGAAACCACACAAAACTGGCATTTGTAAATGGATAAAAATAGGATAGACTGCTTGAAAGAAAACATAAACAATAATTTCTTTTATCTAAATAATTTCAATTGAGTGAATATATTCATCTGATAATATAGCCTCTATCTTAGAATATAAAAGTGCTCAGATTATCTGTAATAAAAATAACAAAAGTCTCAGAGAACTGAAAATAATTTAAATAAAGACAGTACACTGAGAATCAAAATAATGTCTGTGCTGTCAGGCATGGAGGGAGGGGTGACTACCAGAACTCAGAAGAGGACTAAAGCAAGGAGATGGAACATGCACAGCTTCTTGCCTGGAGAAGATAGACACAGTCTCTGAAAAGCTCCATGTGTCTTTATTTAGATGAAAGCCGCTGACACAGACTCAGGTATCTCAGATAGACTTTGTAAAACGCAAAGTTGGGATACCTGCCTTGACTGCCCTGTACTAGTTGTACTGCACACTCAAGAGCTCAAAACGTAAGCACGCATCCTTTTTAAACCCATGGATGGACACTGGCTGTCATCCTCAGGAATGCAGTTTACCTCCTTTTAGATGGGGTCTCTCAGTGGCTTGATGCTTGCTCAGTAGGCGAGTGGCCCTGAGGGATGCTCCTCTGACTCCTCAGTGCTAGGATTTAAGCACACACACACTACCAGACACACAATTTTTACATGAGTTCTACAGACCTGAACTCAGGTCCTTAAGCTTTGTCAGGCAAACACTGAACTGAGCTATCTCCTCAGCCCCACCCAAGTATACATCTTTGACAACATACAGACTCCTAAGATTCATACTATTAAAAAAAAATAAATTGGAGTATGTGTGTGTGTGTGGGAGAGAACATAGCAACTGAGCTGAAGAATTTTCATGCCCCAGTTGCTCTGAAGTGTCACTGGGGCCACCCTGGGGTGGCTCATCAGTGTAGAAACAGGGACAATGAGCCACTTCCCTCTAAACTCTTCAGGAGGAACTCAGAGCTGGGGGTAAGATATTGGGCTGAAATTCTCTTTCCACCTTTCAGTACCATGGATATACCACCCACAAAGAAACATGGGATGCAGTGTGCCTGGGTACCCAGTGCCAAGGGCATATATACTGACCCACTCTACTTAATAATACTGAGACTACCTATCACATTTTCTACAATCTTCAATCTCATATATATTCACAAGTTGCCATGGAGAGCAACTGAACAGCAAGAAGTGATTTTATTTGGGTTTATATAATGCTCCTCTAGCGTGGAAGGATTTCAGATGCCTTTTAATTTTTAGCATTTTAGATGCTTATTATGAAATAATTTTTATAAAAAGAAATAAAGTAACACTACCCTCACTGTAGGACAGTTCCAAGTTGGCTCTCTTAAACGTCCTCAGGAGACTATTTCATAGGTCACAAATCCAGAAGAATGTAAGATCTTGGCAATCAGAAAATGGCTTTCTTCTGACGCTATCCCTGACAGCAAAACACATGTCATACAACAGTTCACCCCCACACACACACACATGTTATAAAGAGTTTACATGGATGTTGGAATTTTTAAATCTTTTATCATCCCTTTATTCTAACTAGCTAAAGATTACTATTTAATGTTTTACTGAAGTTCAGTGTATTTGGGGTAAAAGTTTAAAATGAGTATTGAGATTCAAACTACAAGTGTTACAATATGGCTTTAAGAAAATCAACAGAAGAAAGAAAAATGGGGCTAAAAAGCCTAGGTAGCCAAGCAAGTAGCAGCAGAAGGGACCAGCTACAGATAAGTACAAACAAAAAGCTAATATGTTCCTCCAGCTTCCAGCACACTCAGGGGAGCCTCCCCTCACCATGTCTGATGCATCTCTTTAACCAGCCAGCTACCCATCAAAGCACAGAGTGAGAATGGCTAGCCTCCAGGTTCAGGTACCTCTGGCAGTGCTTATTCTCTGACACACACAGCCATAGGCCCCAGCAGCTCCACTATGCTTGTGCACAGCTACAGGACTAAAGTACTAACTATTCTATCATTAACCACAGAAAAGTGTCCTGAGTTCCAGGGAATGGAAAGTAGGTACCTATTTTCTTTGGATAAGCCTCAGATCAAGCAGGAGTTACTATGTCTCTTTAAAATGTTGTTTCTTAGATTTGTAGAAATAGCACAAACACCACTAAGGTCATTGCATATTTTATCATCCTCTGGTGCACAAGGGAACACTAGCAACAGGGAAACTATTATGCCAACACAACAGACATAAGCAGGACCATCCTGGACATATACCCAATGTGAATACCGGATCTTTGCAATGTTTACATTTCCTTTTCAGGTTGTTTATTAATGACACACTGTAACACTGGCAGAATTTAATATCGAACAGGGTAACAGAGTTTTCGTTTGTGGGGAAGACATATTTCCTAGTGATGGAAGTCCTCTTCACTTTTGGCCCCACCTAAATTTCCCAGCATGAGCTAACATCTTGCATGGGTCTAAGTAAATGGTTCTCAACCTTCCTAATTCTGCCACCCTTTAATACAGTTCTTCATGTTGTGGTGACCCCCAACCATAAAATTATTTCATTGCTATTTATAACTGTAATTTTGCTACCATTATGAATCATAATGTAAATATCCAACATACAACCCCTGTAGGGTTCAAGACTCACAGGTTGAGAACCACTGGTCTAAGCAAACTGTCTCTGTGTTAGAATTTCTTCAAGACAAAAACAGCAATGTGAGGAAATTACTTAGATTCACTTCTTCACTTTTCTCCCCAAAGTATTTACTGGAGACATTTAGCACACCTTGCTCCAGAAGGAAACTCCAAAAGGACAAGTCCCGATTAAGGGGCTAGATCATCATGTATTTTAAAATCTTTATATTAATCACAAGATTCTCATAAATACAACTCCACAAAATACTTTTTACAAGCTCTAAGAATGTACTTGGCGAGTGGCTGCAGGAGCTGAGACACGGCAGGATGTGACAAGAGTGCCCAGGCTGGTGCTGGGCTGTGGTGCAGCTCTTCACTGTCTGAACAGCAGCATCCTCTCAGAGCACTTCTGCCCCACAAGGTTTGCATACTCCAGCACAGTGGCCTCCTCACTCGAGTCTTCTTGGTGGTTTTTATAAACACCGTAAGGCATGGCCGCTCGCCTGTGAAATACCCGTACTCGGTCAAGGTCCTTACAGCGTCCTTCATCCACTGCAAAGAAACAAATATGGATCAAAGACTGCCATATATCAAAGACGTGTGCAACCAAAGTATGTAATCTGAAACATACATGATGGACTAGTAGGTCCTCTTTGTGCAGTACATTCATGAGCACGTTCCTAAGAATAAACAGGAAGTTCCTTAATGAAAGGCAATAAGCATTCCCTAGTGTGATAACCAAAACTACTTAAAGTAGAGTCAAAGACTTCACATTCAACTGAAAACCACTGGCCATACTATACCTTTCTGATTTTCAGAAGTGCAGTGGCATCTACAATGTTTCAGAATCTTTCCAGAGTCCGTATCAAATCTCCAGTGCCTCTCCAGCTAACATGCTGCCTGAGGCTTTGGCTCTGCATGGAAACTTAGAGCCAACAGAGCAGCACAGGGAGGACTGGCTCCTGTGCTTTATGGACGGCAGATTCTCACAGCTTCCATGGAAGATACAGCACAGGGTGCTGTGGCTGCTGCTACTAGGCTTTCTTGGCTTCCACATACAGGAGCTCAAGGCTTGTATAAAGGTATGCAACCACCTAGAAGAACACCTGTGCCTCTGCCTTCCCTGAAGCTGGGTGTGGCCTCATGACTCAGTTCTGGCCAGCACAAGCAGTGTTTCATGGGACTGCAAGAGCCTTTCAGAGAGAACAAGCTCATCTGTACCCCTCTCTTCAGGCTATAGCCTGTATGTACATGGACCAACGTAAAGGCAGGAGCTTACCTTTGGTTTAGTGACAACAAAAGCCTCCAAGTGGACAGCCTCTGACTTCATGGAACAAACGGTCAAGCCAGCCCTGGGCTGTCATGTTTAGATATTTCCATACAGTCATGTTTGAGCTGACATTACTCTAGATCCCTATTACTGGAATCATTGCTAGTTATAACCCAGAGAACAGTGTTACACTATACCCATTGACATGTACATACATTTAAACCACTGAACCAGGCTACCTATAGTCTGACTTCACACTGGAATCACCAGAGGAAGCTTTTAGGAGTCCCCAAACATCTTGGAATCCTTCTGTAGAAATCCCAAGTGAAAACTGGTCTGAATGAACCTTGAGCACCAGGATTTTCTTAAGTATGTAAGTCCTAAGAGCAGGGCAACAACCGCAGAAATGCTTTTATGTACATGTGCTCAGAGCAGTGTCTGGAAATAACACAACCCAATTGTCTACCCGCGAGGCACGTGTTAAAGACAATACTGCAGCAGTCACAGGGGAGAAAGAAGTCAAAGAACAGCCAACTGTTCTTTCAGCTGAAAGCCCAATGCAGGTAGTGAGCCCTGACTCAAAACACTTGGGATGAGCTGAGTGTAGTGGGGTACACCTGTGATTCTGGCACTTGGGAGTTAGAGGCAGGAAGATCATAAAGCTCAAGGCCACTCTGGCTACATAGAGAGTTCTAAGCCAGTCTAGGCTACTAAGCCAAGACTATTCAAAAAAAAAAAAAAAAAATCAAAAACCAAAACAATGCAACCCAACCAAAGGAAATGTACACAAGGGCTTCTAATAGTAAATTCTGGAATATCTGTATACTTGCAAAGAGACCCAGGAAAGGAGCCCAAGCCAAAGCATTAAACTCACTATGTTTTCTATACACCCAAAACAGACCCAGAACATCTTAAATGTACACATGGCTATGATATACCACATAAGGCCAGGGATGGAGTTTGTAACTAAGCCACCAACACCTAAAGTTTCTTCTTTCTCAGAAGTTGTTGCTCTAAAGTAGCATCAAACTTAGGAGAATTCACTGTAGATCAACTTTAGGAGAGAAAAGAACAATATTCCTCAGATGCCAGAAACAGAGGGAGCACCAATGTATCGTATCCAAATCTGCCCATGAGAGAGGGAGCCCGTCCAATCTCAGACGCCAGGCCTGCCTATAGGTCTGGAGTAGAGCATTTGTTCTGTCTGTTGGGCTGCATGGCCTATGGTGTATGGTCATCCTCAAGGAAGGCAGAATTATTAATTTTTTAGAAAAGATTTATGTTTTGCCTGAATGTATGTATGTGTACCACCTGTGTCCCTGATGCCTGCAGAAGCCAGAGGAGGGTGTAAAATCCCCAGGATCTGGAGGTACAGAAGGTTGTAAGCCATCATGGGAATGCTGGGAATCAAACTGGAGTGCTCTGCAAGAGCAACAAGTACTTTTAACCGCTGACTCGTCTCTCTAGCCCCAGACTTATTCTTAGTCCATCCTATATAGTTAATACTAAAACCTTTTTAAATCTAAACAACAATAACAAAATCCTATTTAAGATACTTCAAACACTAAAAATAAACTTCTTTACCCAAAGGGGAAGAATGTATCTTAAATTCTTAAAAAAAAATCATCTTATAATAGTGCTGAGTAGATATAACATCAGTGCTTACAGACAAAAATCTACAGCCCTAAAACAACAGGCATAAAGGCCTTTCCTTAATGCACTCAAAGACCAAGGAACAGCCATTTGATATGAAAGATGGTTGTCACTGCATCGAAGGAAAGCTGCCAGCTTGCTGCAACGTCATAGGGACATGTTCCAACAAGAACTTCATGATCAGGTACTACTTGCCAAAGAGGAATTATGCCCTGTCAGAGAAGACCTTATTCTTTTGATTAGAAACAGCCTGGAAGAGTCATTTATAATAAGAGCAGGTATTAATGGATTTTGGCATCATCTCCTCTTAGATAGTAATACAACCAGTCATCTGAAATCCCAGAAGCTTGTGGGGTTTTTGTTTTATTTTCTGTTTTGGTGGTGCTGAGGATTGAACTCAGGGTCTTGTACAGGCTAAGCAAGTGCTGTACCAGCCTGCTATGATTATTTAATATTGCAAATAACATGGTACCATCACTGGCTCACCAGATTAGGCTGAGGCATAATACAAATATTTATCAATATATTAATTTTCTGAAATAAAAATTAGTTTCTTAATAGTCCCACTATTACACTCTATTAAAAAAGGCACTGTAACAAGTGGTGAACAAGCCTGCATCTATCAAAGGTCAGCCTACTTCTCTTCACACATTTTGACTTCACTAGGTTACTGCTCACCACACCTAATACACTGGCTTCTCATAGTTCTCCCAACCCTCAAGTCCCAGCTAAGATAAAACAATTCAGCAGTCATATCAATGTAAACTTAGCTGGTAATTCTCTTGGAAGTAATTTTATTTATTTAACCAAGAAGGCATATTATTAAGCTACTAATAACTAAACAAACGACAAAATTTAGCTTTCTATTTTTAAAGTAGCCCATCTTTTCCTTTAAAACTCTTAAGTTGGGCTCAGCTGTTAAAAGTACTTGCTGCTCTTGCAGAAGACCAGGGCTTGGTTCCCAGAACCTGCACAGTAGTTCAAACCATCTGTAGCTCCAGTTTGAAGAGATCTAATGCCTTCTCTTCACAAGCATCTACACAGTGTGCACATGCGCATATATATATAATACATAAAATAAACAAATCATTTAAGATCTTAATTACAATTCAGACTTAGAATATAAACAGAATTCTGCCCAAACAAAGAAGCTAAGGATAATGTAAAACCTCCAGTATTTGGAAAGAAAGAAACACAGATCAATTAAGATACATAATAACAGACACAAAGAAAAGATGGAATTATATATTCTTTTTAAAAACTCACTATTTAAAAAACAGAATTATCAAGCTACTCAGCAATTCATTTTTTATGAATTAATGGATATCCTATAGTAGTCACACTGCTTTTAAAACAGTAAAAGTAACCTCTGTTGTAAGACTCAGATATTACAGAAACAAAGTGGAAATGGCAGTCCACATATATAATCCTTGTGCCTACACTTTCTCCCTTTTCTTCCCAAACTCCAATACCAGTTCCCAGTGTCTGATTCATCAAATGCATTTAAGTATTCAAAGATGGAGTTTTGGATCATATTACTACCATGCTTTAAGGCAGAAAATGGAATCAAATCACCTCAGAAGTGGGCATAGTGCATGAATCTTGGACAGCCCTGTCGATCATCGCAGATGCAGACATGGTCATTCTGCTGCTGGGCTGCACAACCTGTGGCTTATGATCATCTAGTCATATCCTCAAGGAAGGGACATTTACTCTTAGTACATCTCACACAGTTAAGACTAAAAGTAATTTAAACAAAAAAAAAAAATCCTGTAAGATACTTTAAAAACTAAAAATTATGATTTAGTTAGTAGGGAGAAAAATGTAGCTCAAATTCTTACAAAACCCCTTCAGAATCATCTTATAAACATAAACATGACATCAGTGCTCACAGACAAATCTACAGTGCTAAAACAACAGGCATAAAGGCCTTTCCTTGATGGGACTTGAAGAGACCCAGGAACAAGCTATTTTGATATGAAGATGTTGTCATGGCAGCCAAGGAAAGCTGCCAGCTTCCTATGATACAAGAACTACTTCTCCTTTCTCAAAGCTGTATCATAGCTTAATTTCATAAAATAAAAACACAAAGAGTCTTGCCAGTTCTTGGGGATGAGCATTTGATCACTAATGACTCAAATGTGCTGCCAGCTCTATGATATTTTAATGAAGAAAAACTCTGCAGGGGATTGCTTGATCGCTCACTCCACATAACTGTTCACTCACAGGAGCTGAACTTTTTTTTTTTTTTTTTTAAAACGGAAGTTAAGAACTTCTTTTTTTTTTTTTTTTTTAAAGATTTATTTATTTATTATGTATACTGCACATATCTCTGAAGGCCAGAAGAGGGCACCAGATCTCATTATGGATGGTTGTGAGCCACCATGTGGTTGCTGGGAATTGAACTCAGGACCTTTGGAAGAGCAAGCAGTGCTCTTAACCTCTGAGCCATCTCTCCAGCCCAGGAGCTGAACTGTTAAACAGGTGCTTTCAAAGCAAGAGAAGCTAGAGATCAAAGCCGTACTTCTTAGGGAGTCTTAACTTATTTGTTGTTCTCGGAGACTTAAGAAATTTCTAGGCTTTTTTGTTTTGTTTTGTTTCTTGAGACAGGGTTTCTCTGTGTGCCCCTGGCTGTCCTGGATCTCGCTCTGTAGCCCAGGCTGACCTCAAACTCACAAAGATCCGCCTGCCTCTGCCTCCTGAGTGCTGGGATTAAAGGTGTGCACTGCCACCACCACCCGGCTTTCTTTTTTTCCCTAGGCTTTTCTAAAAATGATTCCAGAGTCTATTTGCATATCTTTGTAATTTATTGTTATAGAAATATTACATAAAAACGAAAACAAGTATTTTATAGTTTTTAAAGAATACAGGTATATACAGCAAATCAACTGATACAAGAACTGAAATGCTGAGCAAATGTGCAACAGGGGACGTGATGTTAGTGTTAATGGTCACCCTGACTCAATCTAGAACCAACTGGAAGAAGGGTACCTGGGCATGCCTGGGGGGATTATCTTGACCTTATTAATTGGGTTGGGTGGTACCACTCTGGCTGAGATCCTCAACTGTGTAAGTGGAGAAAAGCAGCTGAGCAGCAGCAGGCATTCATCATTCTTCCATTCCTGACTGTAGATGTGATATGGCCGGCTTCTTTTAAGCTCCTGCTGCCTCGACCTCCCCACTATGACATAAACCCTTGAAATGTGATCCAGAATAACTCCTTTCTAAACTAAACCCTTTCGTTGGTTTTGTCAGGGTATTTTTTTATCACAACATATACACTAAAGGGAGATATATATGTAATCAATATTCAACTCTGAAAATTCAAAGTGATAGGAGGTAGGAACAGTATTTCTGCCTCTACAGGAAAAGGAACCCGAGAAGGGAAGCTGCTCAGCACAGGCAGCTAAGCAGCAGGTGAGGTCAGCACAGTGTCCCCTCCAATCTAGTCGGCTCCTGTCCCCTTCTTCAAGCTCAGGTGGGGAGGCTCAAAATTTGCTTTGGGAATCCATCATGGAGAACATTAATATATTTATATATTCTATAAGAAATATCATTAGCAACTTCACTACAAACTATTTTTTTTATTAAAAAGTGAAAACTAAGACAAATCTAAACAGCCTTTTTTTGCAACTTAGCATTTTTGTAACTTGTCATTGAATATAGCTTTATGAAATATAACCTGAAGAGGCCTAACTTAACATTAGACTAACAATACTGGGACTAGACCTCACCATTACAATAACCAGGGAAAGTCACAAACTGTACCTTGCAGGGGACCAATCAGAATCGAGACAAACAAGTACTAAATGCTCTAGAACATTAAGGATAGCTTACATAATCCGTATATAGATTGTCAATTTCCTTAAAGCAACACCAGTACCAATCACTGTTTGACAAAACTTATGTTACCTCACTCCTGCCCAATCCCATCAGTTCAACCCCCATCTGAATCTGGAATTCCCCTACCCCTAACCCTGCCTCAACTGAGCTCGAGGCTCTCCCTGATCCAACTGCTGTGTCAGACTGGAGAGCCCAAGCTTGAGCTTGTAATAAAGGTTCTTTGCTTTTGCATATGAACTTGGACTTCTTATGGTCTCTGGGGGACTCATGATGCGGGCACAACAAATTCAAGTATCAAACAGCTCACCAACGATCTGAATGGATAATTTCCAGTGCATTTACCGTCCTGCTGAATATTTAACCAATTTTAGCCCATTTTCATCATCTGAGAAATAAAGTTTCCATCTGTTAGCAGTCAGCATATCCAAGAACAGCCACGCTGCTGTCCGCAGCACTGGCCTCCATTTGGATTCCCAGAAGCAGTACACAGGTTTTCACCACATCCTCCTGCCTTTTGACTAGTTTTCCTAGTGGGGATAAACTAGCACCTTGTTCTGATTTGCATTTCTGTGATAGCTAATGATATTGAGCATCTTTTCATGAATGGCTTATCTGGTTTTAAAGTACTTTCTCCTTTGGACTGTACTTTTAATTTTATTTCTCCTCATTTTGTTTGAGACAGGGTTTTACTATGTATTTCTGGCTGGCCTGGAACTTGTTATGTAGACCAGGTTGGCCTCAAACTCATGCCTCTGCTGCATGAATGCTGGGATTAAAGGCGTGTGCCACCAAGCCCAGCTACTTTCCTTTCTTGATGGTGTAGTCTTTATAAGTATAAAAAGGTTTGATTTTAATGAAGTCTGGTTTATTTTTTGTCCTTTTCCTTTTAGTGCTGCATGTCCTGCCATACCTAGGAAACCAGTGCCTTACCCACAGCCAAGAAGATTTTTCTGTTTTTTCTAAGCTTTTTAATTTTATCTTTTAATTTAAGTTCAACTTGTTTTTAGTTAGATTTTGCAAATGCAAAATTGGGGACCAATTTCATTTCCTGTATTTGGATATCCAACTAATGCAGGTCCTTCAATGACAGCATTATTTCTTGCCCACCACTGAATTGTCTGAATACATTTTTTTTGAAAAGTAATTGGTCTTAAATGCAAAGTCTTTTTTTTCTAACTCACAATACTAGTCCAATGAATATTATGACAAAAACACAGTGTTAATTCCATTCTTCAAAAAAAAAAAAAAAAGACTATTTTGGGCTCCTTTAATTTCTAGACAATTTTATGATCATTTTTTTGAATGAAAATAGGTTTGCTAGACTAGCTGGTCAGAGAGGTTCCAGGAATCTGCCTGTCTCTGTCAGTCACCTTTCCACGGCTAGTATATCATAAGTAAGTGCTACCACGCTAGCTTTCTACATGGGTTCTGGGGATTGAACTCAGGTCCTCAAACTTGCAATGTTAAGTGCTATACCAACTGTACCATATCCCCAGCCCTAAATATAAATTTTAATTAAAAATATGTGATTTTGTAAAACTGGAGGACAATAATGAAAAAAAACTCTCAAGTTTCTACTCTGTGTATTCTATCAAAGGGTGTAAAAACCAGTAGATTTAAGTTTGATATGACAGGATACTTATACATCATCTGAAGATATCTTTGTACAGAATATTAACCACGTGACCTATACAAAACACTAACTTTGACTATAGTGCAGACTTGTGACACACACCACTTTATCAGGTCACCAATTGTCATATGAGTGATAATACACACCTCCTGATATGAATTTATCATTTCTAATATTCTTACTAAAACTATGTAACAACTAATTACAGAGAACATATGATGAACACAAAGTAAGGAATAGTCCACAAAGTAACTGTACTAAATCCTTAATAAAATGTCAAGGTCATCTTTATCACCACTACAACCACCCTCATCACAGCTTAGGAACACTGTGGTAGAGGGGGCAAAAAGATAAGAGCCAGAGGATGGGATGGAGTGCTGTGAAATACTCTCTTCTGCACACGAAATGACTATTGCACTGATGGACTCACAGCAGCTATGTTTGCCCACACAAGATCTGTACACAAGATCAAGGCAGAGAAAAGGACATGAGCTAAGACACTCCACGCCAGTTGACTCAAAAGGCACGGCCTTTCTCCTTTCTCTGCTATATCTTCCTCCTCCTCCAGGCAGCTGCTGAGATTGACAGCTTGCTGCCCTTCCATTTTTCTTTTAAACTCTAATAAAACTGTCCTTGAGCTTCCTTTTGAGTCTGTTCTTAAATTCTTTTACTAACAAGAACCTAAGAGAGGGGGGCTGGAGAGATGGCTTAGTGATTAACAGCTCTGACTGCTCTTCCAGAGGACCCTGGTTCAATTCCCAGCACCCACAAGGCAGCTCACAACTGTCTGTAACTCCAGTTCCTGAGACCCGACACCCATGGCAAAACACCAATGTATGTGAAATAAAAATAAATAAATTTAAAACATTAAAAAAAAAAAAAGAACCTAAGAGAAGACCTTGGTAACTGGCAAATTCTCCAAAATTTCAATGCACATAGCTAAGAGTCATGATTCAGTCCCATTTGGAGACTAGGTTGTGACTTGCAATCTGCCTCAACAAAGCAACTTCTATTCACAAAAGGGATAAACAAAGTGCTCTGCAGAGAATAAGTTCTGCTATGTTCCTGGTGAATTACCTTCCTGTTCAGAGAAGAAATGTTTTCTCAAAAACTTCTCTAGCTGTGCAGGTTTGATTTTGGCCTTTATTTTTATAATGCCCTTCCAACCCTCTCTTGTGTGCAGCAGTCCAGGGGCATGGTCTGTGTACTTCAGAGTTATATGTGCTTTCAGCAATGACTTTCGTTTATGCTGAAATCTACTTGCCATCTTCCGACTGGCATCTCCCCAGATGACCCAGTGCTCTTGGCTTTCATTTTTACTTTACACTTTGCACTTTTCAATACCCACTTTGAAGCAAAAGGTTTTCACAATGAGAAGGTGCAACAGGCCTTTTAAGCTTCTTGTCTTAAACACACAGCAAAGCAGCAGCCGCGTCAGTTGAGGTGGACAACATGAGGGGTAAAAGCAGCTGTGTGCTCACAAAGCTCAGCTTCTACAGGGCTCACAAGTCCTCCAAAGTGAAGACTTTCTACATTCCAGTTTCTCAATGTTTAATCTTTCCGAACTCTTCCCTTATCAAAACCCTGTAAGTCTCAAACAGCAACAGGAGTCTATAGACACAGAGGGCCCTTCCAGACAGCAAGGCTGCTGCTCACTTTCACACAGATGCTCCTGGTAAACTCTTGAAAAGAGAAAAGCAGTTCTCTTTAGAAGACTTTGAAAAGCAAAGGAAGTAGTGTGAGTAATAGTGAAACAGCTAAGCTACAAAGCAATGGCTTTCTCCTGTGTTCCCCTTCCTCCTTGAAAAAAATTTCTCCAAAAGCACTATTTGTTTTCAGACATGCTTTGAAACTGTGGAGTTATATAAAAGAAAAGTCTGTAGTTTGCAGTTTAAAGCCAGAACTATGTCCAAAAGCAAACTCTAGTACCACTGGCCCATCCAAAAAGTACAAATGAACTGAAGGGCTCCTTCTTTAGCTTGCCTTCCTGAGTGCAGCTGGAATGCTTTAAGAAAACATGCTTGAAACTCCTAATTTAAAAAATGAGGTGTGCTGCACAGGAACCTTTGTTTTTATCAAAGGATTCACAACAACGGGTTTAATAAAGTATTTCAAGAAGGAGATGCTACAACTACAGTTCATAGTGAAACTTTTAAAACACACATTTTAAATGGCAAATGAACTTATCCAAATAATAAACATGTCTATAATTAATCCACACATGATAGTTACCTAGTGTCTTCACCTTTCTAATACTCCCTAACTTCTAAGTTGCATAGGTCAAGATCAAATAATTAAGCAGTCAATAACCTGGAAAAAAAAATGGTTTAATTCAGGTTTGGGGAATTAGATGATATTAATTTAAAATGCAAGTCAGAGCTCCCATGTAAGCAACACTTTACTGTGGAATGTAAAGGCTGGTCCACAGCAGAAGGGGCAGCTGGGAAGTTGACACACATGCATCACAGATTCCACAGCAGCATGTCACAGCTTACACTTTGGAGGAAACAGAACTGAACTGCAAATCCACAATTCAAGAGTTCTCCACACCAATGCTCAGACTACTGAATGAATGAAGTGAACCAAAAGAGAACAAATTCCCCTATAAAATTTACTTAAAACTCCCTAACATGTTCAAATAATGTTCACTAGAGTAAAATTTTTTTCTTTTATTAAATAATAAAATGAAAAAAAACACTAATACATCAGAATTGGGCAAAACAAACAGAAAGAAAGTAGCCCAATAGAAGGCACAAGAAAGGGCTGGAGAGATGGCTCAGAGGTTAACAGCATTGGCTGCTCTTCCAGAGGACCTGAGTTCAATTCCCAGCACCCACATGGTGGCTCACAACCATCTATAGTGGAATCTGATGCCCACTTCTGGCATAAAGTTGTACAAGCAGATAGAGCACTCATACATGTAATATAAAACTTAAAAAAAAAAAGAAGGCACAAGAAACAGACCCACTCGTTCACACATTCACACACTCAGGAATCCCATTAAAGACTAAAGTGGAAGCCATAATAGACACACAAATGTTTTTTAAACGTACAGTTGGGAGATAGTTCAGCTGGTAAAATGCTTGCCAGGCAACTATCAGGACACGAGTTCAGATCCCCAGTACTCACAAGGCAAAGTATAGAGTGTGTGTCTGTGATCGCAAGGCTGGGGAAGCTGCAGCAGGGCAGCCCCTGCTGGTGGTCTGCCAGCCAGTCTAACGGAACTGCGGAACTCCAGGTGCAGGAGGGCTCTTGTCTCAAACACAAAGATGGACACTGACTAAGAAAAACATTTGATGTCACCCTTTGGCGCGCGCGCGTGCGTGCACACACACACACACACACACACACACACACACACACACACACACACAAAATGTGTACCTTTGAGTACATTATATAAACAGATAAGGTATTTCAATCTAGGATTTAAGTTCAAGCTTAAAAAGTCACACCTTCCTCAAAAGGTAGCCATGGAGAATCCAGACACTTGGCAGACAAAAACAACTACACTGCAAAGAAAACAAAAGGAAAGTTGTTTGAAAACAGCTAAACACAGATAAGTAATATTGTGTGACTCCACAGAACAGCATTTAGGTTTGGACAGCTTTCAGTTAAATATTTCATTGAGATATTACCTTTAAATATATTTAAACCAATAAAACTATAAAATTAGACCTTAGTATATATACATAATAATATCTTTAACTAAGATTGATAGTGGACCCTTTAAAAACCACATTCTTAGCTGGTGAGACTCAATAAATAGATAAAAGTACTCGCCCCCAAGCCCAACAGACCCAAGTTCAAACCCCAGGAACAACACAATGGAAGGTGAGAATTGATTCTTGTAAGTTGTCCTCTGATTTCCATACACAAACTGCAGGGCATTTGAGTGCATAATTAGCACATGTGCACGCACACACACACACACACACACACATACACACACACACAGAAAATACATGCATAAAAATTTAAGACTAATTAAAATATAGAAACAGGATCTTGACAAAACTAAAAGATGAACAGGCCTACTAGTAATTTAAAAAAAAAACTCAAAAAAGTATGATTTTACTATTAAATAAAGAGAAACCTTTTAACCTGTCCTTTTGCTTGCCTATAGCCACAATTTGAGCTTCTAATGAATGGGACCACTATTTCAAACACTTGAATTTTACTATAAAGACTCAACTATCCGGTCTGTAGCTGTCCACAAGCTGTCAATCAAAATGGTCACAGGACCTTCATCAGTCTTACAATCAACTCTCAGGTCCAAAGCTTGGAAAAGTAAGCATAATACAGACAGTATCCATCACTTGGCAAAGGACTCTCACTAATCAAAACTATGAGATGTCTAGTTAGTAATTTATACAGGTTCTGGAAGTGATAGGAATACTTTTTTTGTTTGTTTGTTTTTGTTTTTGTTTTTTCGAGACAGGGTTTCTCTGTGTAGCTTTGCACCTTTCCTGGATCTCGCTCTGTAGACCAGGCTGGCCTCGAACTCACAAAGATCCGCCTGCCTCTGCCTCCCGAGTGCTGGGACTAAAGGCGTGCACCACCACCGCCCGGCTAGGAATACTTTTTAATATTCATATCCCACCCCAAACTGGTTCTGTTTCTGAACAGCTTTTGCCTCCTGAATATGGATTCAGAAGGAAAACCAATGGAGTCACTGTAAGGGGTCAAATGAGATGATATATGTATTTATAAGCTGTGGCAGTTTGAAAGAAAATGGCCCCCAAAGGGAGTGGCCTTGTTGGAGGAAGTGTGTCACTGTGGGGTTGGGCTTTGAGGTCTCTTTTACTCAAGCTTCCCTCAGTGTGACACAGTCAACTTCCTGTTGCCTACCTAGCAAGATGTACTCAGCTCCAGCACCATGTCTGCCTGGACGCTGCCACTCTTCCCATCATGATGATAATGGACTGAACCTCTAAAACTGTAAGGGAGTCCCCTCAATTAAATGTTTTCATTTATAAGAGTTGCCATGGTCATAGTGTCTCTTCACAACAATAAAACCCTAACTAAGACATAAGCATTTAGCAAAACTTCTTGGACCAATAAATACTAATAAAAATAATCACTATTATCACGGCAAAATTATTTCTTATAGGTGCTCATGATCAAGTGTTCAGAAAGCACTCTCCAAACAGTCATGGATTCACCCAAAATCACATTTTTAATTTGTTCACAACAAAGAGGAAGAGAGATGGAGTAAAGGGTTCAGTGAACTAGATTCTGTGTAATTGTGGAAAATGTTACAATCAGGTCCATGCTCATTTGAGGTGATTCAGAATCACCCATTTTGAGTTTGTTTAATATGTCCAAGTTTAAAAGCAGCTCAATCCTTATCAAGTTCTTAACTATCCAGAGGTCACAAAACACAGTAGGACCTTAACTTCATGTAGTCTGAGTTTCTCATTTCACTGATAATCAAACAGCTTGAGAGCCAGTGACCTGTGGAAAGTCACAATTCTAGTGAAGTCTAAAGAACCTATCTTTGGGTTTCTAGCTAAAACACTAAATTAACAAGACTCCATGAGCTAGTAGTTACCTACTATTGCATAGCAATGGTTAGGTATTAGGAATAAGCAATATGAATGTGAATAAAGTAAGTTTGGAAGTTATTAACAAAAATGTAATGAGAGGAACTTGAAATTCAAACAGAATTTGAATAACTAAAATTTGAGTAATTTTATGAGTATGATACAATGTAGGGTTCTATCAGGTTCAAATCTCTTTAAAGTTAGATGAGAATGAACATAATCTTAAGAGTTAAAGGAACGTAAACAATGGTCAAGACATGACCTCATGGGCTTAACCGATGCAGGCTTCCCTGGGCTGACCAAATAATTAGACAGGGAAGCACTTGGTCATGAACAATACAACCACCTCCTTTGGGATATGGAGACCACTGGAAAGTCACTGTAAATAGGCTTTAACCTGGTAGAAGCATTATGAAAATGTTGATGAGAATAAACACATGAATGTGTTGATGAATGCAAGACTATTATATATTAATACTATTAGCTAGAACTGGGCCATTAGAGCAACAATAGGAACTACTCAAGACTTCATTTGTCATGTTAACAACACTGAGTCTTCAAGACTCAGAACATGTTTAGTTCTCTAAGCAATGCTTTGTAGTTCTCAATGTAGTGGTCTTGAGTGTCCACTTGATACATGTAATTCTAAATAATGAATATTCTTTTGTTATTCTAAGAGGATTCTTTTATAATTCATTTTTGTTTGCTCCTAATACAATTGACTTCTGTATACTAATTTTATAAGGTACAATCTTGTTTAATTCAGTTATTAATTCCAGTAGTTATACAGTGGACTCCTAAAGATTTTTTTATATAAACAATGATTTATTACTTCAACAGGAAATGCTTAAATAATTGATTTATACTGTGATTTCAAACTAAGTAAATATTTAGTTCATTGTGTCCACAAATTGAATTAAGTTTATAAGAATACTTTGTCAGACAATTGAATTAAGTGGGAAATTGAATACATTTATAAAAATTTTAAATGTTAAAAATTGAATTAGTGTCTTGTAAATGCAATCAAATGTTATTCAAAAGTCCTTTTTATTTAAACAATTGCTAAAATTTGAAAGCCTTATATATTGAAAATAAGATTTGTAAAATCTGCATTCAGATTTGGCAAACAGGACAAATGTTTCTTTAATAGACTGTTACCTTAATGAGCTGAATACTATATTTTTAAACTAGAGGAAATCTTTGAATCCACTCCCTATAAATTAAAGTCATTCTTATCAACAGCACATTATATCTAGTGAGAGTAAATTCACTTCTTGAAACTTGTTTCAATTTTAAATCTTTCCATATACTTGCACTTGTGTTAGGATAGGCAAGGAGTCACAGAATTGGATAAGGAGGAAGATTTTCAAGGAGGAAGATTTTCAAGGAGGCAGCTCGAACTTTTAAATGCTACTATTTCAGCAGAAATGAACTAGAAGAACAGTTGAATGCCCCAAATAAGGAATAAATACAGTAAGCTGTGCCTTCCTGGCCTAAAGCTAACAAGTTAAAAGTTTGTGGTAAGCTATCTACTATCTCAAACACTCATTCTGAGTCTTAGACTACACTGAAAAATTCACTTACTGATTGACTGCAAAGCTTAAGCAACGGTAATGTACTGTTCCAAGTTACTTCTTCCTTAGTTGGTCTGAGGAAGTAGAGTGCAGTTTCCAAATGAAGGTTCACGCCATCCTGGGCATCCATTCACAATCCTGTTTCACCTAAGAATGTTTATACAGTCCCAGGTATATAGGTATATAAAATACACACACAAGCCAGACATTTTTAATAATAAATCATAAAGAAATTTATTTTAAAACCATTCTTTGTTAAACATATAATTTTATACTATATTAAAGGCAAAAGCAAACTTTTATACTAATCAGACATGCTTGCTTATTTTCACATAAAGAACTCACTCTTGGCTAAATATTTGACGAAGCATCTTCAATGTTTTCTGCTGTGGGATGTTCTGTATGGCAAATGTGTTGCTCTGATTGGTTAGTAAATAAAACACTGATTGGCCAGTAGTCAGGCAGGAGGAAGTATAGGCAGGACAAGGAGAAGAATTCTGGGAAGTGGAAGGCTGAGTCAGAGACACTGCCAGCCGCCGCCATGACAAACAGCATGTGAAGATGCCAGTAAGCCATGAGCCACATGGCAAGGTATAGATTTATAGAAATGGATTAATTTAAGCTATAAGAACAGTTAGCAAGAAGCCTGGTACGGCCATACAGTTTGTAAGCAATATAAGTCTCTGTGTTTACTTGGTTGGGTCTGAGCGGCTGTGGGACTGGCGGGTGTCAGAGATTTGTCCTGACTATGGGCCAAGCAGGAAAACTCTAGCTATAGTTTTCCACAGCTGATGGACAGTTTGATTTTATAATTATCAATGCTCAGCAAGCAGCTTCACATAAATATATAGTACAAAATGCAGAAGTATGTTTAGGGCCACTTCAAAAAGTGTTGAAAATTATGTCTCATTTCAAAACCAAAATTCATTTAATAATTTGTTTATTAAACTCAAATCAGCAATTTAAATAGTAATTTTTAAAATCAAACATTCTAACAATATAATTCAAAGATATATTAATTCAATACATGCTGAGGAATAATGATAGGAAAATGTGAAGTCTTTATTTTCCTTAATAAAATAAATTTTTGTAAGAACAGAAAACTCTGCATATAAAAAAAACTGCAATTCATAACCTACAGTAGTCTCAAATTAGAGCTCAGCATACCATGTTCAGAGCAAAGGCTGTGATGAAGTCCTGCAACACACATGGATCAGCATTGCCAAACACCTCCACTTGTCTGATTTTTGGACCTTGTACGTTAGGAAACCTTTCATTTTTGCCAGAATTTTTATAACCTCCACATTCAGTTATGTGACCCCACATAGGGTTGGCACTCCAAAGTTTAAGAAGTTGCATTCTAGAAGAGGCACATCTAACCCCAGGTGGAAGGCTCAAGCTACTTTCCAGTTCTCTAGCAACACATGCACAAGTATGTGCACTAGAGAGAACTTTTAAAAACACTAAGACAGATGCCCTGCTGATCATCATCAATTCAAATTCTCTTTTTCTAAAAGCTTGCATTTGTGTTTTTCTATTAATACATGCACTCTATACATTTACCTTTATTTGGACTTGTGAGCATCACAGCTATTCGGTAAATGAAAAGGAGCTTCATTTGGGTCATTTACTACTCTTAGTTAAATGGTACCCAGAATGAAAATCTCAGACATTCTGAGCTTTCACCAATGTGACTACTTCAGAATCTTCTTCAATGACTGTCACATTAATTCTATATTACATTCCTAATCCCAATGCCAAATTTGTCGTGTTTCTAAATCAGAAAAGCAAGCACTTGTCTGAACACCATTCCTGACTCTATAGCTTGTTCAGTTAACCCACAGACGTAGTTCTCAGAGGCCTCCAATTCTTCACCTTTATTCCTCAGCATTTTGTTCTACTCACACCACCTTCAGTTTTTCCCAACTTGAACTCAGATACCATTTCTTTGTTCTAATCATCTCTGTGAATTCCTGCCTTTTCTCTGTAACAGACAAGTCTCAACCCTGCAGCTACACAGTCATAGCATACAAATTGTGGAAGCAGCACTACATCTACAGAATTCCAAGAACACCAGTCTTAGCCAGGCCTGGCAGTCAGCTCTGTCTCCCACGCTTTTCAGCAGCTACCTCAACACTTCTACTCAAATCTCTTGTCCTGCTGTTTTCCCAGCACCCATTGCACTAGTAAGAGAAAGACACAGGAAAAGTAGTTCTAGGCCTCCACAGCACTCTCCCTACTTCTCATCCCAAAAGGTAGTTTGTTCTTAACCAAGGCTACTCTTCCCACCTGTCCTCCATATTTTTTCATGTTTCATCACTTCTCAGACACCTTGATGTACTCTGATTTCATGAATGTAGGGAGCAGAGGAAGCCCTGAGTGAGTAAAGTCTGAGTCATGTATACCATAAACCCTACCTCATTGTTTATATGCATGTAATAACCCCACCTTTCTGTTCAACTCCATATAATAAACATTCTGAGCTTCTGGATGCTGTGGTTTCTCTAGCAGAGAACCCAGTCCATCTGATTCCAGCTTTTCTGTTAATGTGTCCATCTACCTGTTTTTCTTCATTTCTCACTGCCCCAATCAGGTCTGTCCCCAGAGCTGTGATGGATGCAACACATAAATAAAACAGCCTTTACTCTCTTCACTTGTTTTTCTTCAGGATCCAGTTACATGGATGATAAAAGTCACATGGTCCCCTTCTGACACCAAGGAACATGCTGCATCAGTTTGCATTTTTTCTGTGTCCAACCTTTCGGCATTGTTGCTCATCTCCTTGGATTCACCTTTAACTCAAACTCAGATCATGTACTGTACATGCATGTTCTGCACGTGCAAGCTTACTCAATGAAAACAAGTTGACAAACATGCAATAATCTGCTTTAAAATTTTCTGCCAAGACTGGCTTTGAAACAATCTTCAAAACTTAGTCATTGGCAAAGTTTACCTTAATATGCCTGAGTATTGACATTTTAAAATAAAAAATACAAGCAGTAAGATCTTACCTTCTGTCAAATATGCAAATATTATAGGAAGACCTTTGCTGTTGTTTCCTAGAGTCCTCACTAAAGGACAGCGCAAACTAAGCAAACTAGAGCAATTTGGTCTCTAATTTAAGATCAGGAGTCCCACTTACCATCCCTCAACAGATAGAACTTTGCTGTGGGATAATGCTTTTGTACACTGGTATAATAAAATGCTGATTGGCCAGTAGCCAGGCAGGAAGTATAGGCAGGATAAGTAGATATGGAGAATTCTGGGAAGAGGAAGGCTGAGTCAGGAGACACCAGCCCACCCTCCAGGGAACAGCATGTAATGGCACACAGGTAAGGCCACGGAATACGTGGCGACATAGATGAACAGAAATGGGCTGAGTTTAAGTGTAAGAGCTAGTCAATAGGAAGCCTGAGCTAATGGCTGAGTAGTTTTAATTAATATAAGCCTCTGTGTGATTACTTGGGGGACGCGAGTGGGAGAGATTTGTCCAGACTGCCGGCAGGCTGAGACACAGGAAAACTTCAGCTACAGAATTTTGTTCTAGGACTCCACACAAATACCCAAACCCAGGGATGCTCACACCTTATAAAATACAATGTGAAGCAGTGGCTCTGCAGACTATGCCTTGCCCTGACAAACTCGATTTTACAGCAGCTCCTTTCTGAGAGGCAGAATGGACAGATGAACAGCACTATCTGTAAAATTACATAAAAAAATCAGGTCTAAGAACCTATGGGACACACCAGACCAAGGAAAGCGTGTTATAACTTCCTCACCTGTATTCCATAAAGAGGTGTATAAATAATACTGTGATGGTGACAACAGCCACCAACCTGTCATCTCAACACCTGGTGAGTTCATCAAAGATGAGATAGACAACTTCAGACTGTCCCAGAGGCTTCAGCTTGGCTCAACCCTGCTGTTGGTACAATTTACTTGAACTGCTTGTTATCTGTCCATCTTCCTTTTTGCACGCATAGACTTGCGGTCCTCATCCATCCAGTCACTCATCTGACCTGGTCTTACCTTTAGCCTCTGCAGGTGGACTCAACTCTCTAGCTCAACTCCAGCCTTACCGGACTCTATGACAGCAGCCACAGCTGCCTCTCCAAAGACCTTCTTCTGATTATTTCACTCCTCAGAATCTGCACCTTGGGTCTTCTGAAACGTCTTGAACTCTGCTGCAGTCTCTTAACATTTTCCAGCCATTCATGGACAGATGGATGGATGGAGGGATGGACGGATGGATGGATGGATGGATGGATGGATGTGTGTGTGTGTGTGTGTGTGTGTGTGTGTGTGTGTGTGTGTGTAGATAGATAGATAAATCTACTGTTGTCTGTTAATATTAGTAATTAAGATTGTACTAAAAGAGCCTGTGTTTGCCTTGGCCATGGTCATAAGGAAAGTGGAGAGAATCTGGCACAATGCTGCCACTGAAATCTTGCCAATTAGTTGTCACTCATAAATTCTGACATTGTAGAAAGACAAAAATGAATTCACCTATGTTTCTAACAAATCTTGTTCACAAAACCTAACAGTCTATATTTTCCATATTAACACAAGTTCCCCAGACTTAGCAATTATTTGAACCAAATATCCAGGTTATTTTCTTGCTTTGATGCCTATTTCCTTTATAACATGTAGTCTGCTACAATTGATTCTACCTCCAGCTAGCTATATCTAATCATCACCATTGCTACTGACAATAAAAAATATTTGTTTATTAACTATTCTTCAAGCAATACCACTTATTTTATAACTTTGAGTAGTTAGGCTGGCATCAAAATTTTTTTTTTTTAACTATCTGGGAGCCACTGATATGGCTTATTGAGTAAGAAGGTATTTGTTGCTTCTTATCAATACTGACAACGTATATTCAAGCCCTGGAACACACAAGATAAGTGAGCTAGACCCATATTGTGGGACACACACACACACACACACACACGCATGCACACAATTATTTTTAAAGAAAGTTACTATTCTAAAAAAAAAAAAAAACCAAACAATTTTATCCTCAGAAGTCCTCAAGAACAGCAACTCGACCTTGCGCCTATTAGGACAGTTCTTCCTTTGTCATGAATGATCACTGCAGAGGATTCTGGGGGCCCTAAGGAAGTTTTGGTAAGTTTGCTTTCTTGTTAGGCATTGTTTCCTAGAGATTATGAGGACATGTTGGCTCGTATACCCTTCTGAAGGAGCATAGTGTTCAGGAAGTGATGCCAGACCTACAGATACAAATCAGTGAATACACGAGAGAGACTTCTGGGCTGGCTGCTCCACAGACACTCAAGATCTGAGTGAGGCTGGGTTTTCTTTGGACATATGCTAGAGAACTACAGAAGTGTAGGAAAAATGTCAGGGAACCATGCCAGGAAGAAAAAAGAACGGAGTAAAAAGAAAAGAGGTCCCCTTTGAAATAATGTAAAATAACACAAATTGGAGCTTCAGGGGCCACACTAGTATGAAGCTTCTTCATATTAGTTTAGATTTCCAGCCACTCTGGGAAGAGTTAAGATGTTCTAGAAACAGTCTACCCTAGGAAAATGCACGAAGCACTTGATCCAAACTTAGTATCATTGTTTTCATAGCAAATTTAAGTTCAAAAGCAATGATATATGGCTTGGTCACATTAGAGACAAATTAGAAAATTTCTTGACAACATTTCAAAGTCTGCACAGAACCAATCCAACTTTAGACTACTCTATGGTAAAAGGGTATATATTACTGTAATTATAAGTGAAAACAGAAATAAAAATAAAAATAAGTACTTGAAAAGTACAGAGCAAAACTGGTATAAAATGTATTTTCACCCTTTGACAAAAATGATTTTGCCTGTATTTTGCAACAAACATTGAACAGTAGATATAAAATGTTATGTCTGAGGATCAAATGAGTAACATGGGGGAAAAACAGGATGGTGAAATAATACATACTTGAGAAATGATATATACTCAATCCTAAGTTTCACTCTGAAAAACACTGAAACAAGGATTGTAAACCCTTGCGTAATACCAAATTGTTTGCTCAACACTGTGAGTCAAATCAGTTTATCACGGCTTAAAAATCAACTCCAAAATGTGTGTGCGAACAAACTGTCTATGTTAAGATAATGCCTGCCATATAAGAATAGTATTTGTTTTCTTTTTTTCTCAACCCCTCCCCCCCCCCCCCGTTGTATTTGTTTTCTTAATGGTCAAATTAACAGCCAAGTAGTTTTTACCTTACAAAAAATGACTTTCATCTAATCAAAAGAAAAGTAACACAAGCAACCACAGAAGCATGACACATGACCCTTGTTCTACTGTATAAAGTATCCACAGATCCATTCATGGGGGAAAAGCAGTGGAGAGCATGAGACATTTTCTCTGCTCTCTACTACCCTAGGACTTCAAAGACTGCATCCTCTGACTCTAGCTCTTAGTTCCCTTCCCTGATTAACCCCAGGGCCTTGTGCATGCTGGGCAAGCATTCTGTCACTGAGTGACATGTTCACTCCACATCTGAGCCAAATTCCACAAAGGCTCCCAGAAAATATTTTTAAAGGAATGATTTAAAGAAAAAAGGTAAAATATGGGATAGTGCGATGGTTTGGCTGGTCAAGGGCTTGCCATGAAAGCCTGATCCTGAGTTCATTCCTGAGTCCATCTAATAAGGGACACAGAACTGGCTCTATAAAGTTGGTCCCTGACCTACACACATGCCTTGGTATTTGTACCTCATATACACATCACACACACACAATAATAATATATAAATATTTAAGAAAGCAAAGTGTAACTGTGGTACTGGGTTATTTTAAGTCTATGTATAACCAATTTCTAATTTTAAAAACAATGGGACATTATTTTCCTTAAAATTTATTTGAGAAGCTTCTAAACTTATTTCACTGGAACAGGTATAAGTTCTAAATTGGAAACAAAATACCTGTCTGCAACAAGAGAATTTCTTTAGAGTTGCTAGAAGTTAGACAGTCAACTCTTGCCCACATAGTACCATAACACAGTAAAAACAAACAAAGGGTTTGCTGCACAGGCTAGAGAATGAAACACTCATAAAACCCAAGATGAGGAGGAAGAGGTGGGGAGCAGAGGCTGACAAGAGTACTGGGGTGGGTATTTCAGTCTGACAGCAATGGAGGGTGGAGAACATGAGATTTCTGTGACGAGGGACCACTGATGCACCTTGAAACCACTTTTACAGAGCATAATGACATCAGCTGAGGCACCTTCTGGAGGCACTTGAACCACAGAACATCTGGGTGAGAAAAAGACTTGGTGATTAAAAAACAGGCCGGCTAGCAATATTACTCACATCAGGCACTGTGTTTTTTTCTGAGTCAGAGTTTGGGTCATGTAAAAGTAAAACTGGCCCCAGAGAGGAGGAGAGTTTCTCACAGTTTGCCATTTAAACCTCCAATGACCATGTTTCACAGCAGGCTCAATATATTCCAGCATGTAACTGCATTTTAATTTCCTAAAACCACAGGACATAAATGTGATTTCAAATAGTGCCTGGACTGTGATATTCAATATTGATAAAACTATACAATATTCTCTTCAAAGTTCCAAAGACACAACACATGGAAAATGCTCTTCATTTGTTTGAAAGCACTATTCTCAAAGAAGTTTATTCAGATTGGAATGAATTCTAAACAATGGATAGTTAACAGCTAGAGTGTCTGCCCTGAGGAACTGAACCCAGTAGAACACAGGAAATAACATGTATGTGTCCATCACTCATTAGTATTAAGTGTCTTTTTGAGAACAGTAAGTAATGCAAGACTAAACTGTTTTTGCCATAAAATGCTTATTAGCAGTTGTTTGGGAAAAACATTTTAAAATCTATAAACTTAATGAGTATTTACTTGCATGCCCATTTCATTCTCATGCATGGAAATGACTCAGTCACCTTTTCAACTTCACAAAACATGGAGAACCTATAGTCTCTTGCATTTCCAAGTAACCTTTAAACTAGATTTAAGAAAGAGAGGAAGTAAAGTTGTCTTAAGTTTGAGAGCCAGAAACAAATTTAAGACCACAGTACTATTCTTATTTAGTGAATATGAAATAATTCAACAAGATGGTCAGCAGCTTTCATCATCAGCTACTGACCTGGAGGAAGGCAAAGAGGAAAGTGTTTTTTAAGGCATGGACAGTGGGTAATTATGGGCTTTCCTCTTGAACACGATTGCCTTTAGCTATGGACCTCACACCAAAGCTGACTGACAAATTCAATGCTTGTTTTAAAGCAACATTATCTGTTTGATCAGTAAAGTATAACTTAGAATGAAATAATCCCATTCTGATTAACAATTTAAGGTGTGGGATTTAAGTTCTGGCTAGAAAACCTGGGGCAAAGCCAGATTGCCTGGCAAATGAGACAGCTGGGCCCCTGTGGTCACTCTTCAGATTCTAAGGTACTACCATGGATAAGCTGTTTCACTCGTGATTTCATATCAGCTTTTCAAGGTAACAAAATATATTACATACCAATTTCATTAAAAAAAACCTAACCCGCTGGTGAGGAAAAACTGGTCATCTCAGAACTAAGAAATGAGTGCACTTCTTTCTTCGCCCCCTCATTCACATTTGACTTCCATTTACTCATTCCCCTCTGCAGGGCTTTGCATTTCCTTCCTTCCTTCTGGATTCTAATGAAGTCTGCTCAAGCATCATCTCAGTGGCAGACTCTGGGAAGACTCAAAGCAAGTAAGCACAATTTGGAACACCAAAGGACTTCAGTGTGGGGAAGCTGCACACAGTGGCATAATATAAGCCATCCCGAGAGCACCCAACTTGTGCCAACTTAAAAAAGCCATGGTCCGATGCCCTGTAGACAAGAGGTGTTTTACACTTTGAGTGGTACTCAGATTCCAGGGAGATAAACAGGACACACAATTTTTTTTTCTTTTTCCTCAGAGAGAATGGGCAGAACAAATGGAAATAAATGCCGACAAAAGCCTCTGGCATAAATCTGATGCAACATCCTAATTTGGGTAACAAAACCAAAACAACAGGGACAATTCTTAATACTGGGTCTGATTTTCCTCTCATTATAATTCAATAAGGTAGGTCTTACCATATTCTTATTAACATATATTAACTGTATACAATAGTTTCATTATGGCATTTTTGTACATACATACAATACTTTGGTCAAGCATGGAGGTCCTATTATTATCTTTTGTTTTGTTTCAGACAAGGTTTCATGTTGCTCAGGCTCCCCCCAAACATACAAGACAGCTGAGGCTGAACCTGAATGAGTGACTCTCCTGCCTTTAACTTACAATTGCTAGGGTTCTGGGCATATGCCACCACACCTGACACTATTTTTTTTTTTTTTGGTTTTTCGAGACAGGGTTTCTCTGTGTAGCTTTGGAGCCTTTCCTGGAACCTACTCTGTAGACCTGGCTGGCCTTGAACTCACAGAGATCCTCCGGGCTTTGCCTCCAGAGTGCTTGCATTAAAGGCGTGCGCCACCACCGCCCGGCTTTATTTTTATCCTAATAATAAGTAAGGAATCTGAAAGCAGGGAAGCTTCTTGGTTGCCTAAAAGCACATAGTATACCTACTGGTCATGAAATCAGGGTCTTAACTTGGGGCTACTCTTTTAGTGTCTATATATACTAATAGAGAGACTAATAGTAACAAAATGTGGTGGAGGCTATTCTAGGCAGGGAGTGGAAGACGGTGTAGAAAAGGAGACACACCAGATATAAGAAGAAAGTGTCAGCTCAAAAACTTCATACAATAATTATCCCCACAACACTGTTCTACAACCTCACTTAGTTCAATTGCTCAACATTTCCGTCTTTATTGGTCAAATAAGCAAACTAGTAGATAATTTTTATATTGTGATAATTGTTAAAGAATAAAAGATAAAAGACAACAGCCCTCAAAGCATGTGAAAACTAATCCAACAGGAAAAACACAGGCAACAAGCAGCAAGAGCATATGTCATTTCTTTACTGTTTGTCTTGTCTTCCCTCTCTCTCTCTCTCTCTCTCTCTCTCTCTCTCTCTCTCTCTCTCACACACACACACACACACACACTCACTCACACACACACACGCACGCACGCACGCACGCACGCACGCACGTGATATTTGCACACAGTGTACACTATATTAAAAACTATGAAGAGCCACAAAAAGGATAAAGATGTCCAGCTGGGCTCTGCTCTAGACATACCTGCTTGTGGGTCCTGGTTGAAACGGCAGTACTTGGAGTTGTCAAGAGAAGGGAGGCACTGCTCAATGGGCACCCAGACATACGTCTCAGGACACAGCAAATCAGAAGGTCTATACTGACCCTAAAAAGAAGTGAAGACAAAAGGCACAGATATTACAAACACTAACTCCCGAGTTCTGAGGCTCCATGGGGCAAGGAATGGTATGGTGACAGGAAAGCTTTGCCATGTTTAGAGAACACATATGTAATGCAAGGCTCTCTAACAGTGACACATCAACATTTAGCAGGCTATACTGATTTAGAAGTGAAGTTTTTCCTCTTTTGGAAGAAATGAAGTTGTCTTTGAAAAGCTAGTGAGGAACAGAGCGAAGCTTCTTTGCATATATTAGAGAACCATACAAAGCCATATAAGCAAACTTGTTTTCAAAAGTAGAACTTTACTGTCCTCAGTCACTAATTTTTTAGTTTATAGACTCAAGGCTGATAATATTCAGTCCATGCAAATGTTTTAAAAAGTCCTAGTAATATAAATCTACTAACAAACTAGTGAATATACAATAAAAAGCTTAAAAAAATAGAAATTCTAACAAAACTTCTGTAATAATATAACTTCAAAAATTCTATTTTAGAAAAATATGTAGATCAGTTACATACTTCAAGTGTGCAACACTATACAATATTTGCTGAAGTAAATAAATCATTCATTTATGGATAATACATAATTAAGAAAGAATGATACAAACTGTAAAAAGCATTAGTGAATTTTTTCAGAAAACCAAAGCTTTTATGATCTCTGAACTTGTTCAAAATTCCAAATGTCTGAATATTAAAATTCAAATTTGATATACAAGTTAAAATCTAGTGTTTTAAATTTTTTACAATCCAGTATAAGAAATTACTTTAATATAAGGAACAATCCAACCTAATTTCTCTTGTATTTACTCAATGGCCTCAACATGATTTTTTGAGCACTCTTCACTTCCCTACTGACTAAAAGTGTCCCTTGCTAAATTCCTATATATACTGAGTTCTCAGCTTGTCATGTGCCAGGGCCACATAGTTTTCAATACTAAAATTTCATATTATGTTTTACTCTTTGGTAAATCTAATCTCTCATCACTCTATTTGCAGAATCTTCTCCATTTTGCTTTATTATCCTAGAATTCTCAATCTGGCGCAAAAATATAACCAACATGATTTTAAAAACAAATAAAAATTGAAGAGCATATTTTCATGTAGTGCAAGAACGTTTGAGAACCCCCAAGAATATCTAGTGAGAAAAGTGTGTTAAAATAACAATGAAAATCCCAACTGTCCAAACAACCCTATTCTCTAACTTGAGGTGGAGTCAACGCAAACACAGGGAGTGAGGGTAATTAGACCTCACGTGACTCGGAGTCCTGAAGGCTGAAATAATGGACTTTCCCTTTAAGAACAGTCCTTACGTACACACAGATTCATGAACAAACACCCAGAACGAGGGTCTGAATCTAACAACCCTGACTAAGACTCAGTGAGGCAGCAGGTACCGCCACAAGAAGATGACAAAGTCATGCTTTTAGATAACCGGCAATGAGCCCACTGGAGTGACCAAGTTGCACCCACTTTGGGTCCACAGAAACTATGTGTAACAGGCACAAATCCTCAAAGCACCTGGGTTCTCACAACGTTCTCTGAAGATCATAGTCACTCATATCAGAGTTCTACATTTACTTTTAATGCTTAAACGATCAGAAATACATTTTTAACTTCTTCATATCATTTGAAATCAAATTTGCCAATTAAACACTAGTCTCCAAAGTATAGGCTTTTTTCAATACTTCAAATATTCTCTCAAGCCATCAAAGAATGCAGTTTTATGGAGTAAACTACTGTGAAATATTGTGCTTTCTAAACTAAGCTGGTTAAGTTATGTGACTGAAGTGTTTAGAGCTCAATTCAGAGTCACCATCACACAAACGAAAACCACAGGGATGTGAAAGCTACCCTGCCTGTGCCCTATTGTAAGAAAAACGAGAGATGTTTGTATTAAGAATGTAATTACTTAAGGATTTGGACATACTTTCCCGGGGTCAAAAGAAAAAATATTTAATCAACCTCTAAGTATACTCATTCAGATTGAACAATGAAGTAAAAGCAGATTAATTCTTTCCTAGGGTGCTGACTTTTGGGTAAATGAGAAATGTGAGTTACCACAGCTTTCTGAAGTAGTCAGAATTTTGAAAATGTAACATCTTTGACAGCTTATTCCACAGCTTTTTGAGGAGTTCTTTCAAAATGACAAAGAGTTCAGAAGAGAAGTGACTAGAAGTTGACTAGGGTTGCTACAGAAGAGTTCCTATTTTACTCAAAATAGAGCTGTAATACTCAGTAATTGTCTTTTTAGTGAGAACTGCTTAAGGCTACTTGGAAAACGAGAGAGATTACAACATGGCTATATAATATTTCAGTCAATTTTACTAGGTTGTCATAGAATAAGAGTTTAGAAAATGTTAGTTAAATCTAAAACACTGTGCAAGGACAAACCCTCCGAACCCTAGCTGAATACATTTCCTGCTCCACATCTATTAGAAAAGACTGTCTTCCAGAAGGGGGACTGTTTGCTTTGGTTTTGGTCAATGCAATGAACAAAGGCATTCTTCTCACTTGCGTGCTTTAGACCATAATTTGAAGATCATTACCACATTGGTCTAATTTTCCACCCTATCAAAGAGCCACCAAATAAATTATGTAAAAAATATTAGTCTAGCAAAATAATCAGAATTCAGCCTAAAAACTATATTCATTTTTGATAACCAGGGGTTAAAATATCTCATCATCGTGGCTGGAGTGTTGGCTCGGTGGTTAAGAGCACTTGCTGCTCTTCTAGAGGACCTGAGATCAATTTCTAGCACCCATGTGGTGGCTCACAATTATCTGCAACTCTAGTTCTGGGGGTCCAACACCCTCTCTGGCCTCCACAGGCAGAGACATATATACAGGCAAAATACCGATAAACATAGAATAATTAAAAAAACTATCTCACTTTCACATCCTACTCAACATGTATGTAGAGTATGTAAAGTATGGCAGTAATCTGTCAGTAATAATAAACTTTAAAATAAACTGATATCTTACTACTTCCAGTGAAACACAGCAAACAGCACTTAGGCAGTTTCCTCCAGTTAAGACATATCTAGTTAGAAATTTGAATTTCTAAAGGCAAAAAAAGTGTCTGATGACATGAAGCAGCAGCAAGAAATGATTCTAGCAAGCTCTAAGCATCAATGTTGTCATAGTCGTACTGAAGGGATTCATAAACTATCAAAATCTCCCCCATTATCAAAGGGTCCACTGTTTCTTTACTTTTTCAAAGCTGTACAGCCATCATCCCAGTGTATTTCTATCATCTCCTAAATAAACCTTAGATTCATGAGCCCCCAATGCCTTACCCTCCCACAGTGTATAGGCAATCCATTTAAAAATGGAAGGCTTGGGGCCTGAAGAGATGGCTTAGCGGTTAAGAGCACTGACTGCTCTTCCAGAGATCCTGAGTTCAATTCCCAGCATCCACATGGTGGTTTGCAACCATCTGTAATGATATATGGTCCCCTCTTCTGGCCTACAGAACACTGTATACATAATAAATAAATTAAGTTAAAAAAAATCTAGAACACTTTAAAAAAAAAAAATGGAAGGCCTGAAAGTGGGTAATGGAGCTTACCACCAAGCCTGGTGGCCTGAGTGCATCCTAGAATCCACATGGTGGAAGGAGACAACCAACCTTCACAAATTGTTCTCTGACTTCTACACACATACTATGGCATGCATGAATCCCACCCCGCCCCCAACCCCTGCCCAAAATGTTTAAAAAAAAAAATGTAGTTAAAAATAAATAGTAGCCGGGCAGTGGTGGCACATGCCTTTAATCCCAGCACTCGGGAGGCAGAAGCAGGCAGATCTCTGTGAGTTCGAGGCCAGCCTGGGCTACAAAGCGAGTTCCAGGAAAGGCGCAAAGCTACACAGAGAAACCCTGTCTCGAGAAACAAACAAAAAAAAAACCCAAAATAAATAGTGTATTATTTTCTCATACTGCCAGGCATATTTTATTTCCATGTATGCTTGATCTGCAGCAGAGCCTGTGGCACAGTCTACAAGGCCCTAGATGATCCTGGTTTTCTGCAACTGTATCATGTCAGTTAGGCTACACTGGTTTCTTTGTAGCCCCCAGAACATGAAGACCTGTGTACACCTCAGGGCTTCTCAATGTGTCTCTCTGGACTGAGTCATTCTTAGCCTGTTTTTTTTTGTTGTTGTTGTTGTCTGTGTGTATATAGTAGAAGGGACTAAACCCAAGACCTTTACGCATGTTATATAAACCCTGTACTAAGGAACTACATTTAAATCCCTGGCCTTCTCTTTTCTTTATTTTTAAATTATTATTTTAAATTATTACGCAACAGGGTCTCACTAAATTGTACTGGGAAGCCTTGAACTTGGAACCCTCTTCATGCTCTTGAGTAGCTGGAATTACAGTCCTTCACCACCAAGCTCAATCTTATCTACTTTAAGTTTTTCTCAATGTCACACTCTCAATGAAGCCCATCAATCCTTCTTACTATTTTTCACCTGTAGGCCGTATCAACACTCTTTGTTTTTGTCAATCTGTACCTATCTAAAACTTCTTGTTATAATGCAGGGTCAGAGATTTTATTTTCAGCCTGAGCTTATCATTGATGTTTAGTAAACAATGAATCCAACACCACATTCCACCTTTCTTTTTTATAAACACAGTGGGTGTCCTGCTTTATGTACTAATATGACATGCAGGAATCAATCAGTATTTGTTGAATTCATACTCTGGATGCAGCTCTACCATCCCTGTATTGCATAAAACTAGCTTCTTTCCCTTTAGAACGCCCAAATGCTGAAAGGCTAAATTCACTATCATGACAGGGTCTATAAACGTCACTGAAATTAAAGAGGTTTCATATTCAACTAAGTTAGAAACTACCTGCTTCTGTCAATTTCACTTTTTCCTCTCAAAGCATTTATTTTTTTAAAAATCTTGCATTTTCTTTTCAAAGAAGAGCATGGCTTTTCCTATTAAGCTTCACTTAAATGAAGACAACAGAGGGAGAGGGTAACATGCAACTTGAGGAAAAGCCTCTTCATTTTTGTTGGTAAAGGTGGTAATGTTTTCTCCCTGTGTTGGTTAAGAGCACAATCCTCAGGCTGAAGAGACAGCTTAATGGTTAAAAGCACTTGCTGAAATTTCAGAGGACCTGGGTTCAATTCTCAGCACCCACATGGAAGTTCACAACTGTCTATAACTCCATTTCCAGAGGATCCAACACCCTCTTCTGACCTCCACAGGCCCCAGGCATACACATGGTGCAAGACATACAGTAGGCAAACACCTATAGAGCATAATCCTCATATTATCTGAATCAAATCTTGTGACAACTTTAAAAGTAGCGAAAATGGCATTCTTTCTTTTTGGTGGTGGAGGCAAAATACTAGGGACTAAACCCAGGACCGATACATTGCTAAGACAAGCACTCTACCCCTGATCTACATTTCCAGATCTCAGACATTACTATTGTAGAAATAAAACAGCAAGATCATGTGCTGTGGGATGTTCTGTATGTTAAATGTGTTGCTCTGATTGGTTAATAAATAAAACACTGATTGGCCAGTAGCCAGGCAGGAAGTATAGGCGGGACAAAGAGAGAAGAGAATTCTGGGAAGTGGAAGGCTGAGTCAGAGACGCTGCCAGATGCCACCATGACAAGCGAGATGTAAGGTACTGGTAAGCCACGAGCCACATGGCAACTTATAGGCTAATAGATATGAGTTGATTTAAGATATAAGAATAGTTAGCAAGAAGCCTGAGCCATTAGGCCATACAGTTTGTAAATAATATAAGCATCTGTGTGCTTATTTTATAAGTGGGCTGCTGGAGCTTGGCGGGACCTGGAGAGAAAATTCTCTAGCTACAATCATGCAATGTCAGTGATAAGCTACGTATCCTTTGTCATTCCATAGCTTAATCTAAAATTATTCACAATTTTCCCACATAATTTACAAAATACCCTCTAGGTCTTAAACTCAAAGCCAGTTCAATACATGCACTTGGCATTCAACAAAAGAAGATAAGCTGAGTCTTCCCATATGTTCCCTACCTATGAGGAAAAGAGGAGGCAGCTGTATCCAGTGACTTGCTGGACAGTGGCCCAACAGTTGTACTGAAAAGAATGAGGACTATACACAAGCTGCTGGTGAAACTCACAGGCTAAAGGCCCAGCTTTCTCTGGAGCAGCAGCAAAGGTCCCTAAGCATTATGTCTTAAAGGCTAAGTAGCATCCTGGGGAGGGGAGTCAGTGACAAGTCCTCACCAACAGCAAATACAGATCGAAGACCTGCATCACTGTCTCTCTCTGGCATTCCAAATCTATGTACATCAAAATTCCATCAAATAGGAGATGAAAAGTGAAACAACTGTTTCATCTTTACAGCTAGTTATGTGGTCCTGTGTCTTCATGGTCCGAGCAAGCTTCAAAAACAAATTTATTATTAGCTTTCCATTTAAAATGTTAATGTTGAATTAGTTATTAAGAATAACTCCATCTTCTCTCTGAAAAATATAAAAATTTCCATACAGTCAAATTCTTTGCCACTGACTTTCCTCTTAACACAGACTGACACATTTGAAGCAAGCTTCAAGCTCATGAATGGATCCATATATAATCTGGTATTATCTGGGGAAATATCATGAAATTTGGGGCTTTAAAATGGCATTATGCTTTCTTTCATCTTGTTTCATCTCCTGTCTTCCCAGATTCCCATCAAAGCACTGCTTACAACTGAATACACAATTGATCAAAAAAAAAAAAAATCAAAGAAAATTGCAGTCTTTACATTATAATGGAAAATGCCCTAAACAATCCAAAACAAAGCAATAAAATGAGTAAACACTCCTCTTTAAACAATTTACAATGTTAAAAGAACTATTCTCTGATTGTAAACTAAATCCAGAAATACAGCATTTTAATTTCTAAAGGCTTTAACATCTTTTCAAATTTTTCTTTTTGGCCTTTGGAAGATGAAGTATGTGAACCCTTATATATTTGGGGGCCACGAGCGCTTGCAAAACTGAGAGGTAAAAATCCTCTTTGATTGTTGTATTTTTCTTTATGAAAGTTCAAACATTTAAATGAGAAGTTATTTCTTTAATTAAAGTTAAAGGATTTGAGACTTTGTTATTTTTCTCAGAAAAAAAAAATCAGAGAAAAGTAAAGAAATGCTTTCATATGATATTCACCCAAGTTACATTCTTGGCTTTTAATTGGAAACATCTGGGGATGGGCTTGGCAGATTGTAATAAAATTGAAGTTACCAATTCACACCCTGCCATTTTGAGGGTATTTTGTTTTTACAGTTTTCAAATCAAAACCAAACGGACTTTCCTTTGAACTCTGGTCCCAAACCAAAGACCTTTATGAGATTTTACTTTCAAGAATACTTTGTCAATATTTTGTGAAATGGGAAGGATTTCATGAGCATTTGAGAACAGGCTAAACTGGCAGAGTCTGTTTTGAAAGTTCAAGTTAAATTGAAATTTAAGTATATAAAAAAGATGAACTCACTGAACATGCACAAACCACTCACTCCCCTGCCCCTGCTGAATACCAGTGGCAATGTACACAAAAGAGGTCTCAGACATTTTAGTCTTTTATTGGGTAAAACGTATCGCTATCCCATTTTCCATAATACACCTATTGACTTTACTAAAACCAATTGCTCTAACACTACCTAAGCAAAAATATTTCAAAACGACCCACTACAGTGGGCTGCCCTGCACAGCCTGCCCCTCAGGTCAGAATTCAGGCTTATTAAACCCAGTCCTTCCCTGAAAGACAACACCAGTGGAAACCCATCCTCAGAGCACTGCAGCAGACCCTTGCTCCTGACTTTGTTACATAAACAGAGATTGACTTTATCAGTCCCCAAGAGAGTGCTTTAGACGTAACTCGAGCTGCTCTGTTCTCAAGAACTGTGGTTGTGCCACACTCAGCTGGTGAGTGTGCTGGGGCCAGTACAGACAAAAGGCCTAAACATCTGAATCCATTTGTGCACCCCAATTCTGAACACCAACAGATGGACTCCATGTGCTGCTAGACTAAGCTTTGAAATTTTAAAAATACATATTTTTTTCCCTGACAAACAGAAAGTAATGGTATTTTGTGGTTCTTTAATTAAAATCCAAGGGTTCTCAAAGGCTCCAGGACTAACTTTAAAGCTGCTTTAAGACTGGGCTATTTATTTTGCTATTGGCAAATAATAGAGAATAAAGATTCTAATTCAGTTTTAATCACAATCTTTGCTTTTACTTTGGAAACCCTGAGTTAATCCTTTTTCTTCTGGAAAATACAAAGGAAGCTTGTGAAGAAAAGATTCAGAGAGTCAACTTACAGTGCAAATTTAATTTTAACTGAAGGGTCACAAGTTGAAAAGGATAAGAAAAAAAATGAATGAATCAGGACAAAGAAAATAATATTCAGAGAAAAAAGTAAAATTCAAAGCTTTATTTTCTGTTAAAGATACACAAGAGGGGCCAGGGTGGGGAACTGATTCACCATGCTGGGGAAAAGAGTTCATTCAGGTGTTTATCTGCTTTTTCAGGCCTCAGAAATAGCTCCCAGTGGCCCTTGGTCTCCACTACCTCAAAGAAGCCACTGTCACGTGGCCGGCAGTAAGGAGACTTTCAAGTTCTCATCAAGTCCATTCTCCCACTGCAACCAACAGGGCCAGGCCGTGTGGATCCTTGCCTGCAGCCCTTTACTGGCTCCCCAGTATCCACAGCAAAGTGGGACAATTTCTTTTTAAAGTAAAGTGCTTGAAGGTGTTTATGTGAGAACTGTGATATTACTTAAAGCTGGTAAGGAATTATACAAGATGAAAACCCACCACAAACTGAAGAGCCTCAATTTTATCACAACACAATCTGCCTAGATGTCTATAAAGTAATTCGTATTGTTCACATGTTCCCTAAGGAAGTCACACATATTCCCTAAGGAACATCCACAGGGTACATACGAATCCAGACCTCCAGTCAGAGCTCCTCACATAAATCAGGGATGCATCTGAGCACATGGCATTAGATAAGGTTTCCAACTAGCCTCTCACCTGGGACACACTAGCCCAAGGGCAAGTGTACTTTTTCTTTACTAAGACCTTTTTGGATTCTCCCACTTCACTACTGTCACTAAAATCCCTTCCATGGAGACATAAACAATGTCTAGCCCTCCTAAGGTACCAACAACAAACCAAGGTTCAATTCTCTGGGGAACTGTGTGATGATGCATTGCTGTGGTTGGTTTAATAAAGAGCTAAATAGCCAATAGCTAGGCAGGAGAGAATAGGCGGGATTTCTGGAAAGAGAGAGGAACTGGAGAAGAATCTAGGCACATGGGAGACACAAGTGAGACACTGAGGAATCAGACATACAGAATGAAGGAGACATAAAAAGTCATGTGACAGAACATAGATCAAAAGAAACAGGTTAATTTAAGTTTTTTTTTTTTTTAAAGATTTATTTATTTATTATGTACACAGAAGAGGGCGCCAGATCTCATTACAGATGGTTGTGAGCCACCATGTGGGTGCTGGGAATTGAACTCAAGACCTCTGGAAGAGCAGTCGGTGCTCTTAACCTCTGAGCCATCTCTCCAGCCCTAATTTAAGTTTTAAGAGCTAGTTGGGAACAAGCCTAAGCTAAAGGCCAAGCTTTCATAATTAATAATATGTCTCTGTGTTATTTTGGGGGCAGCGGTTCAAGAAAGTCTGACAAGAAAGCTTGTTACAACTGGTGCCCAATGTGCGGAACATAAATCCACAGAGGGCCTGAAAAGCTGAGAAAAGTTCTCAAAGTTCTCTGGCTTCACACAGCCCTGGGCACAAACACCTGCCTGCAGCAGCAGCACCACAAACACCAGTTTCCCAGAGCTAGGATGATTAGGCATGGCTCCCAAGGTTGCCTGCTGACTGGAAGAGGTGGAGCCAGCCTCCAGTGCCATGTGATAAACTAGCCATTTGGCAATGATAGCCTAGCAGTTTAAGGTCTGGCTCATGTGCTCAGACTAATGCTGCAAACATAGAGAGAGCCAAGTCCAGACAGAGAAAACCTCTGAACAGGTATAGTATGCTTGAAATGTGCTTAAAAAAGAAAAAGAAAAATGGGTATAGACAGCCATAGTAAAAAATAGTTTAAAATAATAAAATGTTTAAAGAAAGAGTAAAGTAATATAAAAAGAATGAGCCACATAAGGATGGGAAACACAAAGGGTGTCTGGATGCATTGTTAACTTTCAATTTTTTTTTTTTTTTTTTTGGTTTTTCGAGACAGGGTTTCTCTGTGTAGCTTTGCGCCTTTTCCTGGAACTCACTTGGTAGACCAGGCTGGCCTCGAACTCACAGAGATCCTCCTGCCTCTGCCTCCCGAGTGCTGGGATTAGAGGCGTGCGCCACCACCGCCCGGCTAACTTTCAATTTTTTGAATGCTAATGAGCGAATGACAAATGCTGCTGAGAGAGTGGATTGTGGAAAAACTACTGAAGTAAACCAACCTATATATTTTATGGATGTCTTAACTTTAGAATGTAAGTCAGAAAATGTGTTGCCTTGTGAGACAGGTTATGCTTTTGTTTCCACAGAAAACAAAAAGCTATAGATTCCTTTAAAATTAATAAAGGTCAGATTTGACTGAAGGAGATCTCCTGAAAATCTTGGCTACAGACATGAAGGAAGAAACCAAGAAAAACTACAAGACAGGTGATATATATGCTGATTCCTCTACTACAGAAACAGCTCTGAGACTGGATGAGACATGATAAATCCTGCTAGCTACAGAGTCCTCATGACTTATTATTACATGCCATCATTTCATAGGGCACAGATGGAGATTTATATTACAGTTTGATTATATAGCCCAAACAAACTTATAAAGTTGAAAGATGCCTTTTAACCTGCTCAAACATAGAGCAGAAAATCATCTTTAGCTGATTTGTGCACACCACACATTCCATACTTGTGTGACTGCAGATATGTAAGTTACCTTTAAAAGTTTGCGTTTTCAGAAAAAAAAAAAAAAGGACCAGCCATCAATGAAGACAAGTAGCCTAAGTGATCCAGCCTCTCAGAATGCTTCTATTGCAGTTTCTTCAACAATGGGTATCCACAACAACTTTAAAGTGGCTAGCTGAAATGGTCCAGCCTCATAGACTACTCCAGCCAGGACTTCAGATAAGCCTTCTACTTTCCCAGTATGCAGAGATTGGACAACAAATGATACAGCTAGCTCTCCCAGGACTTGAACATTATCCCAATTTTCTCAGGGTCCCCAAAAGATGCCATCACCCACAGAAAACAGGAAGCAGTCTAGAGAACACGATGCCCACATTCCCGAGAGGTGGGGTAGATGGTTTTTGGTTGTTTTGTGGGTTATGGATGTTTGTCATTGTTTAGGGGGTTGGTTGCAAGTTGTTATTGGTCATGGTCAGAGAGGAAAACTAAACAAAGGAGGTTAGATTTGGGGATCTTTTTCTAAAAACATAAAAAAGGGGGATATAGGAATGATAAGATAAAAGGGTAGATTATTGAATCTACTTTTAAACTAAAAAGCAACTATTAATCTCAAATGTTTTATAGTGGTATGGATTTTTGTATATTGATACAAATTTAAGGTTATTTTTGTTATACTATATATATGTTTCTACTCTTGTTTAAGGTATTGTGCCTATGTGGCTCATTTAAAAATGTAATATAGCCGGGCGGTGGTGGCACACGCCTTTAATCCCAGCACTCGGGAGGCAGAGCCAGGCGGATCTCTGTGAGTTCGAGGCCAGCCTGGGCTACCAAGTGAGTTCCAGGAAAGGCGCAAAGCTACACGGAGAAACCCTGTCTCGAAAGAAAAAAAAAATGTAATATAAAGTTCTAGTCCTTGAAAGCTATTATTACAAACTGTTTAGGATAATTAAAAAAAATGAAGGTTAGTAGTTAGTCATCTATAACAATTAAATTCATGGGCCTGTTAGGTATGTTTTTAAGGTCAGAGATATATTTTAGATAAATGGTCTTCAAACACTTCAGAGACCTACAGAATATGGCATTTAAGATGTTTTAATAACATAAGGCTTTTTCGTGACAGTGAGATATGTCCCCTCCTGGCAGCACCAATTTACTTCAAAAAAGGATATTGGGCATCAAAGAACCTCCATATGGAGTTGGTTTTCATTGTGGCAAAGTTAACCACTGAGCAAGAAACTGTCCTTGTCTTGATTGCTGACAGCATGCTGTCCAAACTGGATGAGCAGGACACAAAACAAGGTGACTGCCAAATTTGGCCAAGACTAGGTAAGACATTCTTAGTTAGTCATCATGGCTTGCTCAGCCTGCTTTCATATAGAACGTAGAACCACCAGCCCAGAGAGAGCACCATGTACCATAGGCTAGGCTCTCCTCATTGATCACTAATCTAAAAAACACCCAACTAGGTTGCGGAGTGGGCAAGGGGGAGAATATTGAAAGAGACTACTGAAAATAGGGAGCATTTCAGGGTCAGGTAAAAACCTGGCACAAATGCTGTGGAATAATCCTCTTGTACACTGTAAAGATCTGTCACTCAAATTGGTTTAATAAAATGCTGATTGGCCAGTAGCCAGGCAGGAAGTATAGGCAGGGTGACCAAACTAAGGATGATAGGAAAGAGAAGGGCAGAGTGAGGAGTCACCAGCCAGACGCAGAGGGGCAGGAGATAAACGTGCTATGCTAATAAAGGTACCGCCACATGGCAGAGCATAAATAAGGAATATAGGCTAACTTAAAATGTAAGAGCTAGTTAGAAAAAAGCCTGAGCTATTAGCTGAGCATTTATAAGTAATATTAAGCCTTCCAGTCAATTATTTGGAAATACCTGCCAAGTATTTGGGAACAGGCAGGTGAGAGAGATACGTCTGACTACACACAAGGGAATCTGCCAGGAATTTATAAGGATGACCCCAGCTAAGATTCCTAGCAACAGTAGACATGTAGCCTGAATTGGCCATCTCCTGTGACCAGATTGGTGCCTACCCCAATTATCATCAGAGTAGTGTCATCCAGCAACTGATGAAAACAGATGCAGACCCACAGCCAAACATTAGGTGGAATTTTGGGAATCCTGAGGGGAGTGGGGGTAAGAAAGGATTGTAGGAGCCAGAATGGTCAAGGACATCACAAGAAAATTCACAGAATCAACTAACCTGGGTTCACTGAGGCTCACAGAGACTGAACTGACAACCAGGGAGCCTGCATGGGACTAACCTAGGCCCTCTGTGTATGTCACAGTTGTGTAGCTTGGTCCTTTTGTGGGACTCCCAACATCAGGAACAGGGGCTGTCTCTCAACTCTTTTACTGGCTTTTGGGACCCTACTCCTCATACTGGGCCGCCTTGCCCAGTCTTAACACATGGGGAGATGCTTAGTCTTACTGCAACTTGATATGCCATGTTTTGTTGATATTCATGGGAGACCTGCCCTTTCCTAAACAGGAATGGAGGAGGAGTGGATTGGGGATGGGAACAGAGGGGCTGTGTGTGTGTGTGTGTGTGTGTGTGTGTGTGTGTGTGTGTGTTGACTTGGAGGAGAGGAGGGAGGGGGAACTGTGGCAAGGTGTAAATTAATAAATTTATTTTAAAACAAACAAACAAAAAACAAAGAAAATACCCTACAGCCAGATCTTATGGAAACACTTCCTCAACTGAGGTTCACTCCTTTTATATGATTCTAGCTTGTGTCAAATTTGACATTAAAACTCAGCACACTCTCCTTGAAGCCACATGCAAGGAGGGCAGAGGTGCGCACAACAGTTGGCAGGACACTCAGATTAGGTTCTCACGAGCCCCCCCCCCACCCCTCAATGAAGGGATGTAAACACTCAACAAGCCGAGGTGGGATTATCTGTTGTGAATAGGCACAACTGAACTCCTCAAGATGGCAGCTGTTTGCTTCTGCAGACAGTACTCTACAAATACCAACTGCCCAAACCCCAGGCTGAACAGTGTCTGCCTTGTCATTCTCACACTTAATGGATCCATGGTTAAATGCCGACCAGTTACTAGACTTCACCCTAATGTCTTGGACATGCCCTGGTGAACTCTGCCAGTTTGGGGTCTCAATGGCCTTGTGATCAAGGGGAAGACAAAATTTATGGCAATCACCACATAGAAACATAAACTTATACTTTGTAATTGAAGTATGACATTGCTACCCAGAAAAACCAAAGCAGAACAAGAGGGAAGCCTAAATCAGACACAGAGGGTAGGGGCCACTGTTGTGGGAATATCATCTAAATTTCTACAAAGTACATTGTACAACTCAACAGTCTGTTGAGGTTCTGTCTATAATACGCTGTTTTGCCTACAACATCATCCTTTTTTCCCCAAACCCCAATGTACTATTTCCTAAAATATATCAATTTTTGCATTTCTTGTGCCTAAAAAGGCTTTTATGGATCAAGTTTTCAATAAATACTTACTGAAATTCTTATTAAATTAAGATGAATTGTGTTCAATTATATTTCTTAAAGAGAATCTTAAAAATAGATGGGCCTCACATCTTCCTAAGTTAGTATTCTGTTTCATTTTAATATTTTGAAAAAGAAGAGGTGGGAAGAGAAAAATTAAGTAAGCCAGAAAAGGCTAATTATTAGTGAAACCAAGACTGGAAACGTAGTCAGGATATTCTGTTTCTGCTCAGATTCTCCAGAAAACATCAAGGAAATAAAACACTTACACCGTGTCAGCATGGCCCTCAGCGTGTGCTTAGGAAGACTGGCCAGGTAGCGACACTTCCGGAATGGTTCCATAGGAACAGATTCCTGGTTTTACTTTTCCACATTCTTTTAAAAATCTGTAAGTCTCAAGTCAAGCAAAACTTTTTTTGAGTTCCCAACAAATATATAGCTTTAATAAAGTCAGTAAACTATCTCTGAGTGTAACTGTTATTTTTTTCCCCAGTGCCCCAAACCTTAAAGGCCTACTTACTGCATAACTGAGGAAAATGAGAAGCAGGCTGTCTTAACTTGTATTCATCCCAGGGGGGTGATCTTTGCTAATCATTCTTTTTTCTCCCCACCTGATGGAAAATTCATCCCGAATGACTGAAATAATTTCGGTTTTAGGATAACCTTCTTTCCCTCAACTGTGCAGCACAAGGGGTCCTGACAGAACTGACATGCTATCCCTTTGGATGACACTAGCATTCTGTGAGCTTGGGACGGCAACAACTTTCACATTTCATTGTCTGTATTTAGCACATTCAAAAGATACCTCATAGATGACCTTCCTTTCTAATGATCAATTAACTATTCATTCCATAGTCACTTTTATTTGTAAGATGAGCAAATCAAGTAGTTTTCACTGAATTTTAGTTAAATAAATGTGAAAGCATAAACTGTGATACAAACTTCAGGAGACTTAGATTTTAGTAAACTTCAGTAAATACTGTATATAATTATACAGCTTAGGACCCATACATCTAAACTCAATTAGCAACCCTGACAGCACAGGTAGAATTCAGTGTTTGAAATTTTTAAGAGCAGAGTCTCTCTGTCTCCAGAAACGTTAGAATTATATTTATTATATTAACCCATTACAAAACCATACACATATTAAACACAAAAAAGTCTTTGAATCCTATTTTAAATATTTGTATATGTGGTTTCTAAGTATCATTTAGGGCTTAGTTCTTAAATATATGCATATAAAGGTAAAATTTCAATGACTACCCTGTCTATGATATCCACCTTGGACTTCACACACCAAAATACATTTTCCTAAAACTTAAAGAGCCAATCATCACCTTTCCATCCAATAAGAGCTTGCAGAAATCAAAACAGAATAATTATCATTTATCACATTTGTGGGGCAAGCATGGATACAACTGAATCTGAAATCTACAACTTCCAGATGTGAGAAAGTGTAATTCTGACAAGTTACTATTACACAGAGCCTGAAACCACGCTATTTTTCAGAAAGATGATTACAGATTTGAATTTAGAAGTTTGGGATGTTAAATATGTTTGGAAGCTGCTGATATACAGGTCAAAGACCTATCAGCTCTTAATCTACTGGTTTTGGTGATGCAGTAACTAAGTAACTCAAATTGGTACCAAGCACACTCCAGCAACGCTTTTGTATCATCATGAAATCATAGATCTAAAGATGCTCAATGTGTTGGAATCCACTGCAGTTACCCCTTTTTGATACTCAATCTGTATACATTCTGGCCAGTGGGAGCCAATTTAAGCTGTCTTGTGAGTGTTTCCAACATAGCCCTAGTAGTTTATGATAGCTTCCATGCTTGCTGACTTCTTTTTATCTTCAGAGACTATTTATTAAAAGCATCTTAACAATCCTCAGATCTGACTGTGTGTTTGTGAGCTATGGATCTGAAGATCTATCACCAAATAAGCTACGCTTGCATCCAGCTACTTAATCTTGGAGAACAGAGTGATCTATGATCACTGGAGTGGCTTCTTTCTGCAGAAACAGCAGGAAGCACTTACACCACAGCTACAAAGAAACACACAAGACAGAATCAAGTTTTCCAAAGCACTTCTACTAAAGATCTAGCCTTAAGAGAAGACAAATAAAAACAAAAATCTAAAATCTAGAATGAGTCAATGGAGTACAAGTATAGAATATGAAGGCACTAAATAAAAAAGTGTTTAATTTTTCTTTCTATAACATTTACAAAATCTTGGTGAGCATATATAATTAAATATTTTTATATTAGTAAAAATAAAAAGCTAGTATCCACTAGCACTACCTACTATGAACCCGTCACTATACAGCCTGCTAGCCACATGCTATCACATTAATTCTCTTGAGGACCCTCTATAGAGGGGTAGGTACTGTCTTCATTTACAGATAGAGGCTCAGAATGGTTATACATACAATAAGGCATGAAATTAAGGTTTGAGCTCTCTGTCTTCGGGAAATACATCTTTACTCTGTATACCTCTGGTAAAATGGAAAATTAAAATGCTTAAATTCTGTGAGAATGTATATTAGAACTTCAATGGCATTTGATTTAAGAATGCAGAAATACATGTTAAATGTTCACAAATTATGGAGATTATAGACTAGTGTTCAGAAATTGAAAAGGATTTTACCCCTGGGTAAAAGGTTGTAAAATGCTGTAGGAATTTAGCAGAATCACTGTATGGGGTAGATATTAGAACGAACAGCTGTATTTTAGAAGTACACTGACCTTAAATAATCCTTGTGGAAAACAGTGATCGTTTAACTGAAGGGGCTTTTCAGCCATCCCTGACTTTGGTCACAAGACATCAGGCACACCTAAGGCTCTTGTATTATTGTGTCTTACACATGATACATAATAAAGGACTAGAGTCACGGAGGCATGTGATACTCTCCTTCAGTAAGACATGTAAATTAAGATTAGGGACCTTGGTATGAGGAAATACTTTGTGTAACTTTCAACAAATATGGCTTGGTACAACTGTTCAGGGTTCAAACCTATCAGTCTGGATCTTTCTGCTACCACATAGGCCTAAAAATTCATCTTGGGCGTGCCTTCTTTCTTCAACTGACCCACGCTACAGGGTGCACCACGGTACACCCCGACAGTAAAGAATAAGATACTTGGTCTCGCCGGGCAGTGGTGGCCTACGCCTTTAATCCCAGCACTCAGGACGCAGAGCCAGGCGGATCGCTGTGAGTTCGAGGCCAGCCTGGGCTACCAAGTGAGTTCCAGGAAAGGCGCAAAGCTACACAGAGAAACCCTGTCTCGAAAAACCAAAAAAAAAAAAAACCAAAAAAAAAAAAAACCAAAAAAAAAAAAAAAAAAAAGATACTTGGTCTCCAAGTATGAGCCCACAAATGTATAACTGCTTTTGGGAAAAGGCAACATTCCAGTGGAAAATCTGGAAGGTACCACTTTAACCAAGTGATCTAATTAAACATCACTAACCCTGGAATAAAGGGACAGGAAAGGACTCCTGAGGTGAGGTCCTGAGTCTGATAAAGCATCACTTGAGTAAATTATTGTCAAAGGTGGTTAATCTCAGTAAGATTATTGGACTAGAAATATAGTTCAGTGTTAAATACTTGCCAGAACACATCAGGCCCTGGTCCAATTCCCAGCTACACACACAGACAGACAGACACACACACACACACACACACACACACACACACACACACACAGAGCTGCACATGAACACACAAATATACAAAACACACAAAAAGCTGAAGCATTTTTTGATATAAAATTGTCTATAATTACATGAAAATGCTGTTATCTGCTGAAGCTGGAAGGTTTCTCCAGTCTCGCCTAGCCCCAAGGTCCCGCAGCAGCTCAGACCCAAATAAACACACAGAGGCTTATATTAATCACGAACTGTATGGCCATGGCCTATGGCTCAAGCTTCTTGCTAGCTAGCTCTTATAACTAAACTCAGCCCATTTCTATTCATCTATATGTTGCCATATGTTCTGTGGCTTTACCTGTGTGCCATTACGTGCTGCTCCCTGGACAGCAGGATGGCATCTCTCCTGCCTCTCCTTTCTCCTTTCACTATCTCCCTTGGATTTTCCTGCCTTGCTCCATCCTGCCCTGCCATAGGCCAATGCAGCTTTATTTATCAACCAATCAGAGCAACACATATTCACAGAGTAAAGGAAGACATTCCACAGCAATCTACTACTAGAGTAAGATTAACCAGGATAAGTGAGACTAATTCAAGCACAGGACACAGACTTAAAAAATGTCAATGCTGTGAAACATAAAAGCAAAGTTACAATTCCATATAAAGCACCTTCTAAAAAAAAATCTATAAAACATGGGCAAGGGATTTGGGAGTGTAGCTCAGTGGTAGAGCAGTTGCCTAGAATATACACAGCTCTGGGTTTAATCCCCAGCACTGCGGGGGGGGGGGGGGGGCATAAAATGAAAAGAAATCTGCAAATTTTGACTGGATCCAGGATTGAAGAAAAATAAAAGACACCATGATGATTAGGAAGTCTGACTGTGGGATATCAGCCCTGTCTGCATTACTCTAAGCATATTACATTTCTTCAAAGTGGTAACAGTACTTTGGTTAACAGAAAAGTATGCTTATGTGATCCATGCTCAAGTACTTGGAGTAAAACACAATCTCTCAAACTCACTTTCGTAAAACATACAAACCATGTGTTCAGTGTACTGCTGTTCTTTCATCTTTTCTGTAGCTCTGAAAGTTTCATATTGGCAGGGGCAAATTCAAACACACACAACTTCTTTCTACTCTGTGTTCTCAGAGTACTAAATTTCTGCCATGGTTTGGGTATGAAGTGTACCCCATAAAGGCTCATGTGTTCCAAGTTTGGTCCCAAGCTAGTAGATTGCAATTATTGAGAGTGATGGAACTTTGAGGACTCTCCTAACCAATGGATCAACCCACTAGTGGATTCAAAACTTGATGGCATTACTAGGAGATGGTATATGCTTTCAGAAGTAAGACCTAGTTACAGGAAGGAAGCCATGTCCTTGGTACCTATACCTTGTCCTAGGTATGTTTGTTCCTCTCACTCTCTTTCCCTCCTATCTCTGTCCTTTCCAGAACTCAACATATTTGACCTTGCCAGATACTTTTTGACTGTTTCTCTTCTCCAAAAGTATGCTGAAGAAATGCTTATATTCAAGTCATCAACACCAGGGTCTTCACTCACCACACCTCAGTAATCATCAGTTGAATTAAATATTTGCTTTTGCAAGGTGCCTGCATTTTAAAAGCATTTAAATGACTCCTAACAACTATTTCATACTAACAAAATATACTTTGGAATCCTTAACATTTTTAATAATCTTAAATTAAGTGTCTGAAGGGTTATTAAAAAGGCAGGACCCATATGATGCCTTTAGGCTCAGGCGGGTGCTAGCCACCCCACAGGCCAGCCTGTGTCCTCAAGGCCTGGGCTGGTGAGAAGACATACTCGGGCTCACCTGGTGCCTTTCAGCTCAGGCAGGTGGGTGTCATTATGATGAACAAATGTGTGGTGAAGATGTACTATAGCCAGGGTCTGAGTTGATGTCCTTGGCTCCTGTTACCACCAAAGACTGTGGGGATGTCCGGGGTTTGGCCTACCACCTGAATTCATGTGGTGTCCAAGAGCCATGCTATAGCTGTGCCATACTGATCTGAGTGGCCTGGGCTGCTACCTGGGGCCATGGTCCCCAGGCTTGGGCTGCTGCCAAAGGCCATGTCTAGGTCCATAGTCCTACTGCAGCTGGAATCTATGTTAACCTTCATGGCCCAGGTTGCCACCAAAGGCCACATGGAAGCTCAGGGGTCTGGGTCACAACCTGTAGCCTTGTTGAAGTCTGAGAGCCATGCTGCAGCTGGGGCCATACAGGTCTGAGCGGCCTGTGTTACCACACAGGGCCATGGTGTTGTTGAGGTTCGAGCTGCTGCTGCTGGCCATGTCTGGGTCTGTGGCCCTACCGCAGCCAGGGTCAATGTTGATATCTGTTGCTCCTGTTACCACTGAAGGCCATGCAGATGCCTGAGGTCTAGGCCGCCACCTGTGTCTGGGTCTGTGTTGATGTCTGTGGCTCGTGTTACCCTAGGGGGCCAGAGGAACCATGTGGGATGAAATCAGAGGGCCAAGCTGTGCTGGCCCCACCCTTCTCTGGCCCTCAGAAAGCTGACCCTGCCTCTCACTGGACACTGCAGCAAGAGAGATCGTCCCACTTCTTCAACTTGGGAGAGATAGCCCCACCCCTCATCATGGGCATGGGAGAACTGGCCTTGATGGCATGGGCATAGGAGAGCTGGCTCTACCCTCTGCCTGAGGAGGGCAGCCCAGTGGCCAGGACTGGTCAGCTCAGCTACCATCCAGGCCCACCTCCAGGGCCTTGGGTTGGCCCATCCTAACATCTACCACATCTATGACCTGCTGGAGTGTGCAAGGATCTATATGACTCAGGGCGTGGCCAAGAGGAACTTCAATGAGGGTTCAGTGATATATGGTATACCAGCAATGAACCAGCAATGTATGTGCAAGTAAAGCTGATTAGACAAAAGGGAATACTATGTGGCACATCAAAGCTACCAATGCCACTAAGACGATTGGAGAGGTGTTGGAGAGGTGGGAAAGACGGAGGAGGGAAAAGTGTCTTTTGTTTTGTTTTGTTGTTGTTATTGTTCATTTGTTTGGTTTGATTTGATTTTTTTTAAAGTTTTCTTTTGGGGGAGGACACTACAAGGGTGAAGGGCAGATATGGGGGGAACTGGGAAATGAGTGGAATTGGGGTGCATGATGTGAAATTCCCAAAGAATCAACAAAAAAAAATGTTAAAGAGGAAGGAAGGAAGGAAGGAAGGAAGGAAGGAAGGAAGGAGAGAGGAGGGAAGGAGAGAGGAGGGGAGGGGAGGGGAGGGGAGGGGAGGGGAGGGGAGGGGAGGGGAGGGGAGGAAAGAAGGCAGGCAGGCAGGCAGGCTAGGGGCTAGAGAGAGGCTCAGCAGTTAAGAGCACTTGCTGCTCTTCCAGAGGATCCAAAGTTTGGTTCCCAACACCTGCATGGTTGCTGTGGGATGTTCTGTATTCTGTGAAAATGTGTTGCTTTGATTGATTGATAAATAAAATGCTGATTGGCCAGTAGCCAGGCACGAAGTATAGGCGGGATAAGCAGAGAGGAGAATTCTGGGAAGAGGAAGGCTGAGTCAGGAGACACCAGCCTGCCATCCAGGGAGCAGCATGTAATGACACACAGGTAAAACCACAGAACACGTGGCGACATAGATGAACAGAAATGGGCTGAGTTTAAGTGTAAGAGCTAGTCAGTAGTTAGCCTGAGCTAATGGCCAAGCAGTTATAAATAATATTAAGCCTCTGTGTGATTATTTTATAAGCAGGCCACGGGACTGCAGGGCCCAAGCAGGATCGAAGACACTTCTAGCTACACATGGTGAATCACAACTGCCTGTAACTTCAGCTGCAGGGGATCTGACATCCTCTATCAGCCTCTGTAGGCACCTACATTCACATAGTCACAGACACATATTCATAAATAAAAATAAATCTTAAGAAAAATAGAAATGCTGACTAACCAATATTTAACTTATGAAACACCAAGGGATAGATAGTTCAAGGTTTACTATTTCATATAGTAAAAATTCAATCTATAATTATAATCTCACTTTATAACTTGTATCTCAAGGTAATGATGTTTGTTCTAGAAACACTGTACAATTTCATTACTGAATTTCACATAGCAAACTGTCTATATACTTTGGTTTTATATTTTCAAATTAATGCTAAAATGCACCATACAATGTAGAATACAACGATCTTGATTTAGACATGCAAGGCCTTGATTAGCAAGGGAGTAGAACAAAGTAGGTTGCCAGCATACTATAAAAGAAGGGTTAGCAAACTGTGTGCCCTGGTCCATATTTGGTTACTTATGTAGGGCCCACAACCTAGGAATAGCTTTTATATGTTTTAATTGTTGAAAAGAAATGAAAAGAAAAATGTTCTATGACATGAAAATCATGACATCATTTCAAAGTTCATAAAAGTATTACTGGGACACAGGCATGCTCTCCTATTAACATATAGTCACGGCTGCTTTTGATATAATGGCAATCCACAAAAACCTCAAATACAATCTGATTTTTACAGAAAATGCTTGCTGGCCACTGTTATAAATGAATATGATTCCAGAAGGAGAAACTTCAATTTCCAGAAGACAATGGGAACTCGTAGATCTGTTTATTCTGTGCTACTCATGAGGACCTATACTTCTACAAACTTTTATAAATGTAAAGTATGTCTCTTTAAGACATAAAGAAAAGAGAAAAAAGTATCATCATTGTGAATTTAAAGATGTACAAAGCAGATATCATTTCCATGTTTCCAAAATCAAAGTAAGACAGTGATTTTTCAAAGCCCTTTCCAGAATCAGGGTTTGATTGTGACAAGGAGTCCAGACAGAGAGGGCCACAAATACAAATCACACTCATCCCCCTATACAAACCATTCAGAGCAGTGTAACTGAGAACAGTAACAGTAGCTTCTAACTCAAGCACAACATGAGTTCAAGAGGTGGCCTGGGGGATGTGCAACCAGAAAGTTAAGGCAAATTAGCACCGAAGGCTCAACTGTGTAAACATGTGGACACAAGTATATGTGGTCACTTGCAAATCTCAGTCAGATGTATCCAGATGCAGACTGAAGGCTTGTGTACTGCTTGCCAATACTGACTCACTAGACCTATTTAATTACATTAGTTCAGGTAGTTCTGATGTGCTATAAGAAGGGAACTAACTGTATCTCTGTGGCATTATTTCATAAAAGCCCACCAACTCAGTTTAACCAGAAGACCCACAACTCAAGATTAGGATACCTTCTCCTGAGTATCTGCCAGTACTGCTCAATTTCCAATGTCAAAAACAAAGCAAGAAAGACTAAGAAACTATCACAGACAAAAGACTGGACAGACAACTAAAAACAGCTAGTGGAATGGATCTAGGATGGAGAGGGCTATTAGTGTAGAAACTGGTGAAATCTAAATGGGGTATGGACTTTAGTTAACACTCAGGTCCCAACAATGATTTCTCTGATTTTAACAAATGCATTCGGGGAAACAAACTGGGTGAATGATTATGAGAACACTCTGGAAGCATGTTGTAGTGTACACCTTTAAGTCTAAACACTTATTTAAAGTTTATTCACAAGGTACATTCTACAGTCACAGCTATAGACGTTTTGTACTCCATTATAATAAAAGCAATTTTTTTCTTTGAAGTCACAAGCTCTTATCATTCACTCTGAGAAAATATCTGTCAAATAGTCAAGTCTGGATAGCCAAGACTCCATTTCTGGGAAAATAAAGAATCCAAATTAAAGAGCAGCTCATTTGGCATGCCCCTTAACTCCAAGGATGTCTTTCCTGGGTCAGTTTTTGTTCTCTTGGGACACAGCAGAAGAGCTTGCATGCTACCAATTTTGTGACACAATACCTGGGGTGGGGAGTAGAATTTTCACTGCTTCACCAAGCTCTTTCCTCCACTATTCATCTTGACCTTGGGCAGATTAAGTGGTACTGGTCACAAGTGAGTAGCATGCTGGGAAACCTGCCTTAGCTGCTCTTCCCTTAATGCACACATGCTGCTGGTAGACCAGGTTGTTATAGTGGCCTTCTGCTTAGAGGACATAAATTCACTCATGATCCTCCCAAGAAACTCATACTAATATGGAAACGGTCCACATACTTATAGAGACAAAGGCAGAAATACTAACTACACTGAGTCAGGCCCCTAGAGAGTTCTAGGCTATCTAGCAAGAGGAAACTAGGCTAGATGAAAGCTTCATGGATTCAAGCTCATAGTCAAGAATTGGCAAGCAGTTATTTATGTGCCCTCAGCAGCAGAGGCTCCAATCTGTGTTTTCATCTCTACTAACTCTCAGCTTTTGCTTCCCCTGCCATCTCGAGTTCTCTCATCTTGATAGCTTTTGAGTCAGTGACCTCTTGGAAAACCAGATAAAAGAAACTTAAGGTCTCTCCTCTCTAGATAATGTACCTTTTGAGTCACTGACCTCTTTGAAAACCAGATAAAAGAAACTCAAGGTCTCTCCTCTCTAGATAATGTGTCTTAGAACAAGCATGTTCTACAATGTCCAATTTTGCTGCTCCATAGTTAGAAAACCTAATCTGTTTTTGGTTTGCTGTTTCTCATTATGAATGTCCTCACTGTAACTATGACTCCTCTCCACAGTCCAATCCTAGCCTTACCCTTAAAGAAAAGGATCTGATAGGTTTGCTCATCTCCTCTTCAGGAGCCAAAGTTTTACTACTAAGCCTTACATGATACTAATCTACTCTAGAACAGCTAGCTGAGATTTTGGGTCAGGCACCCCATCTCTAGGCCAACAACCACAGATAAGATGGCAGGATCACACAGTACTAAGTATGCCGATACAGAGTCAAAGGCAGCATTTTCTTTGGCAATTTTCCTCAGAAAAGACACGTGGACATAGCACACATCTGAATGAACGGAGAGGGCTACAAAATGGACAAATTACCGTAAATGAAACGGGTCACAGATGAACCGTAAAGTAACTGTAGCGCACTGCTGGCAGACTGAGTGGGAGGAGGCACTCCTGCACGACAATGACATGCCTCCAGGCAAACAGGGAAGACCAGGAGAAAAGGGAACCCTAAAACCAAACAAAGGGACTTGGACTTCAGAGGACCAGCCAAAACACAGCTTTCTAGCAAAATGATTGCCACATACCACACAAGTCATTTTTAAATATCATGACTCAGGAGTCGGGAGCCTGGTAGAAATTTGTGAAGGTCCTAGCGGTGGGCACCTTGCTTCTCAGCACTAGCATTCTGATTTTCTGCAGCACAGCCAAGATGATTATTGCTGCTCAAAGTTTGCTAATAAGGCATTTGAATGTGTTAATGTAGATGTGACAGGTACAAACTTTTAGTGCTAAAACTCGGAAGGCTAAAACAGGATCACAAATGAGAGGCCAGCCTATGGATTTGAATGGCAAGCCAACAACATTTTAAACAAGGTCCTTGAACCTTGGTACTTCAGACATTTTGGGTCAGGTAATTCCCTGCTATTTGGGCTATCCTGTGCACTGCAGAAAGGTTCACAGCTCCACTGACTTCTAACTCATTCGAAGCAAGTAATACACATTCTTCTCTAACCATCTCAGCTGTGGTCATCAATAACATCTGTAGACACTACAGGCACTCCCAAAAGAAAAGCACTACTCCAAGTAGAAAGAGGGATGCAGAGTGGGTCTCTTTTCAGTTCACTTCACTCCCCTTCTCTAACTAATATGTTAGAGCATGTTAATGTTATTTTGATAAAATGCTTACACTATAAGGTTATATTATACAATTATACAAAGTTTACTATTATACTCCCCAGAAGTTCTTTATGCTATATTCTAGTTAATATTTCAAGGGTTTTACTTACAGTGAGTCATACACAATTAGATGCTGTTGAGGTCCAAATGTCTGTCTCCAAAATTCATGTTGAAATTCATTCCTCAAGGAGGTAGTATTAGGAGGTGAGCTTTAAGAAGTGACTGAGTCAGAGGGACTCCATCCTGATGAATGGACTGGTGGTTTTTTAAAGGAAGGAAACTAGCTTAGGTCCCTTTTGTTCTTCCCTTAGGCACAGCATTGGTTCCCTGTGTCCTTCTGTCCCTTCTACATGAGACAGAGTTCACGGTGCCATCTTGAAAGCAGAGAGAACGGCTCTCACCAGACACAGAAACTACCAGTGCCTGGATCTCAGACTTCCCAGACTCCAGAAATTTCAGAAATAAATCACTTGTGTTTTTTAAATTTTTGTTTTGGATTTTGTTTTTAATTTTTAAAACGAAAAATGGAAACAGACATGCCATGTTTATTATACATGGCATCATACAATGATGCTGTTGTACTTTGTCACCTAATATAATGGATACCTCTAAATCAATAAATTTAGATACCACCATTATTTTAATATGTAGGTCACAGATGGTCTTTCAAAAACACGATTCAGAAGCAAGAACCATAAAAAACAGGCTGTACTACATAAGGCATTTCCATGGCAATAGGGGAGGCAAAAATATTATAATACAGACACAAAAGTAGCAACTTTCATAATTAGGATTAAGAAATTCTGCTCCTTAAAATATACAATAAAGAGAAAGGAAAAGCAAGCAATGAGTAAATGTTGTTATCCATACAGCATTTATCCAACAAATGATTCTTATCCATGATGTATAAAGAATACCTACATCAGAAACTGGGAACGACCCAGATGTCCCTCAACCAAAGAATGGATAAAGAAAATGTAGATACACGATGGAGTATTACTCAGCTGTTAGAAAAAAAAAAATGGCATCATGAAATTTGCAGGCAAATGGAAGGAACTAGAAAAAAATCATCCTGAGTGAGGCAACCCAGACTCAGAAAGGCAAACATGATATGTACTCATTGTGGATATTAGTTGTTAAGTAAAGGATAATCACACTACAATCCACAGATCCAGAGAGGCTAAACAACAAAGAGGGCTCTAGGAGGAACACAGGAATCTCATGTCCCTAGGAAGGGGAAATAGAATAAATTTTTCAGGTGGACTGTGGGCAGGTAGGCATGGGAACGGGAGAGATCAGGTGGGGAAGGGAAGGAAGGAAGGATGGAGGGAAGGAGGGAAGGATGGAGGGATGGAGGGAGAGACAACTGGAAGGAATAGGGGGAACATTAGAGAGTGGTGTGGAAACCTAGTACAGTGGAAACTTCCTGGAACCAATGAGTGTGATCCTAGCTAGGACTCCTAGTAATGGAGGATACAGAGCCTGAACATCTTTGATAACCTGGCAAGGCTCCCAGTAGTGGGACTGGAACACCAACGCAGCCACAAACCTTCAACTCACACCTCTCCTGCCTGCAAGATATGCTGGGGCAATGGTGGTTCAGAGCTTGTGAGAATGGCCAGCCAATTATTGGTCTAACTTGAGGCCCAAGCCACAGGAGTGAGCCCATGCCAGACACTGCCTGGATGGCCAAGAACCAGAAGCTGGATGGCTCAGAGACTTAGGGTAAAACCAAACACAAATGACCAAAAAAAAACAAACAAACACCAAAACCAAAAACAACAACAATGAAATGATTCCTAATGATACTCTCCTAGACTCATAGATTGATGCCTAGCCCAGCAGTCATCATCAGGGAGACTTCCTCCAGAAGTTGATAGGAGCAGATGCAGACACCCATAGCCAAACATTAGGTGGCACTCAGGGAAAAAGGGGGAAAAAGGACTGTAGAAGTCAGAGGGGTCGAGGACACCAGGAGAACATGGTCCACAGAATCAACTAAGCAGGCCTCATAGAGTCTCACAGAAACTGAAGAGGCAATCATGGAGCCTGCATGGGTCTGCTCCAGGTCCTCTGCATACATGCTGTGGTTGTTTAGTTTGGGGTGTTTGTGAGACTTCCAATAGTGTGAGAGGGGTGGGCATAAAACCTGGGCACATGACAAAAAGCCAACAATCATATAACAAGGTGTTCAACATTGACCATACACAGCAAAATGCAAGATGAAACCACAACATTATACATATATTAAAAGGATGTTGGGAATAGGGTTATAAATTTGTATAGCCTCTTCAAAAAAAATAGGCAATATGAAATAAACAAGTATATACATATCTTGTGACCTGGCAATCTTGGTCTATACTCACTAGAATACATAGAGATGGTCACCAAAGACATGTAAGTCAATGTTCACAGCTGCATTTGCATTCGTCAAAAAAGAGAAGCAGTCTATCCACCACAGAAACGAAATATGAAATACAATATATTCATTAAATATAATACTACAGTCACCTATTGAAGACAACCTACCATTACATACAACCAGATGGATAAATCTCACAGACACAACAGTTGGATAAAAGCCATTCAAAATATTACATATTCTTCCATTTACATAAAGTATAGAAACAGGCTAAACTAGAATAAGGTCAGAAAGCAGTGGTAATCTTTGGAAGAGGTATAGTAATCAGTGGAGCCTTATGTGCTAGTCATACTGTTTCTTATTTTAGGTTACACCTAGATGTTTGCCATGTCAAAGTGTATTAAGTTAGATCCTTACGATTGATGTATTTTCTGAATATGTGTGTGTTGTGTGTGTATCTCGTGTGTGTGTGTGTGTGTGTGTGTGTGTGTGTGTGTGTGTGTGTGTATATCACTCCAATAACAAGTCTTCTTTTAACAAAATTAACTATAGGCAGGGCACAGTGATGCACATTTTAATCTCAGCACTGAAGAAGCAGAGGCAGGCAGTTTTGTTTTTTTTTTAATTGAAACCAGTCTATTTGTCTAAATAGCAAGTTACAGGCCAGCCAGGGCTACACAGTGAGATCCTGTCTTGCCAAAAATAAAAAACTGATAAAGTAGAAGTAGAAATGAAAACGAGTCACAGAAAATACAAGCTATACTCGAGTTGAGACTCTGAAATTTTCCTATTTCCATTAGAACCGCCTGCTTTGTCTGCAGTACTCACGACTTCTTTTACTTCTCAGTTTTATTTTCACAGACACTCATCTGCCTTTCCTACACAGTGCATGCCAAAAAAACCAAAAAACAAAAAACAACAACAACAAAAAAAAAAAACACCCAAAAAACTTCTGACTACTTTCAATCTGCCAATAAATTTGCTGAACACGAGTGACCACAACTGATAAGATGCCTGAGGAGGAACAAGCAGGACCTGTCTGATCATCTTCCTTTGCCCTGACATCTGTCATGATCTTTTGCACAGAGCAGGTCCTCCATAAACATGGACAAAGCAGGTATCTGTAAGACAGGGCTCAAGGGAGCTCCAGGTAACAAACTTAAACTTGAATTCTGAGAAGCAGAGATGTACTTCTAGCTTTAACATGAACAGGATTGCTAGGAACGGGGCAAGGGAGAAACAGAGGATGGTTTTCTGGTGGCATGAGTTGAGTTTAGAAAGAAAGCGCCGTCCTGGCACAGGAGAGAAAGCCATTTCTAATGTAAGGGAGAGTGAGAAGTACAGAGGCAGGAAGTTTTTAGGCAAAGGAAAAAGTGACTGGTTGCCAGGAACTGGATCACAGAGAGGAAAGCAAGCACTCTTCTTTACTAGGTCAGGATAAAGTTCAGGTACTAGTATTTTTCCAAGGTTCCACATTACTGATTTTTTTTCAAAGGTTAAGAATTATGCACTACCCTTAAACATTCTATTTCACTGCAAAGAGATGATAAAAGGATAAAGATAAATAATATGGCCTGTGGTTAAAAGGACTAATATCCCCCCCCCCAGTTAATATTTAACTTTAATAAGCAAACAAGGGCCAACAAGATGGCTCAGTGGGTAAAGACACATTACAAGGCCTGACAACCTGGATTACAGCCTTAAAATCCCCATGAAGGAAAGAGAGAACAAACTTCTAGAAGTTGTTCTCTGATCTCTCATGTGCTCTAACATGCATGTGCACTCACACAAACAATTGTAAGAATTTAAAACTAAATAAACAACTTAAGCATTTTAGGGAATTTTGTTTTTTGTTTTTCAAGATAGGGTTTCTCTATGTAGCTTTGGAATTGGTTCTGGTACTCTCTCTGTAGACAAGGATGGAATTGAACTCACAGAGGTCCATCTGCCTCTGCCTCCCGAGTGCTAGGATTAAAGGCATGCACCACCACCACCCAGCTAGGATATTTCAAAATGAAACACACACACACACACACACACACACACACACACACACACACACACACACAATTTATAAAAAATATGATTAAATAATACTATTTATATGAACTCCAATTCTTTTTGACAACAATCTATCTTTATTTTTGAATGTGTGCATTTGTCTGTTCTGAGGAGGCCAGAATGGGCTCTCATTCCTTTGAGCGGAGTTACAGGTATGTGGATGCCGGGGAACCATGCTCAGGTCCTTCACAAGAGCAACAAAAACTTTTAACCAGAGTTATCTCTCTAGCCCCTGAATCTAATTCTTTAGTTTAGATGCTCCTTTATGTCACTAAAATTAAATGTGAGTTAATGCAAACATTGGGAAAGTCAACCACCTTTAATTTTCTCATATATAATGAGAAGCTTAGAACAGATGACCCTCAAGGAACTACTTTTGGTTCCAATGTGCCACATGTCTTTGCTTGAGACAATTTTAGAAACATTATTTGGTGATGAGAGCAGATTCTTTTACCTCCCACTGCCTCTAGGAGGCATCAAAATCCCTTACTAAAATTATTCTGTGGTGGTTTATTTTACTGGCTATGTCTAATCCATTGGACAGTTGACATCAAAAAAACAGATGCTGAATCAAAAGAATCCAGTATTTTGTTCTGTGCTGTGGGTAACTGATGAGATCATTTGTATTCCTTTCAGCCCAGCAATAGGAAAGTCACTACCACATGTACCCACATGCAAGACCCTGGGCTGCTAGACTATAGTAAAATAACATTTGCTGGTCTGTTTGGTCAAGAAACTTTGAAGCTCAGGGGTTTCAGTAGCACACGATTTTGCTAACACAGCTCTGCTGATGCCAATTAACATTTTTATAGGTACTTTTGTACCAGTAATGCCAAAATCCTTCTTGTGGGCAAAGTCCTACAGAATTCCAGAGGTTCTGTCTGCCCACAGTCCAGCTGAGGCATTCAGTGTAAGGATTGCTCAAAGATGAATTAGCTCTTTGTTTCTTTTCTGCTATTTCAGAACCCTTTCTGATGTTTCCACTGATGTCTGGCCATGTCATGACACCAGAGCAGACTGCTTGAAATCACTGTTTACTCTGGCCTGCATACAGGTCTGCTTAAAGGACTTCATCAAAACACCCCTTTCAGAATACACAACAGCCTCTCAGTGGCACTGAGCGATAACATGGGAGCAAAGTATTTTAAATTACACCTAACAACACTTCAGTAAACTCCAATTTCTACTTTCAAAAGTAATCAAGTAGTTGGTTTTTAAATGTATTGAAGCAGGTAAAAAGGAGAATATAAAGTAATCTTTATATGTAAATAGTGAACATTTGGAAAGCATTGGAAATGCTTTGTAAGTTTTAGCAAAGTAAAATTTTCTTAAGTAAAAAAAATCCTTTGTAGCACATATAGAAAAGAAAAAGTATATAGACAAATAAGGATTAAATATTGAGATGTGAATTAATATAGAAATTTGAGAGAATAACACACCAAAGATGGAGAAGGAAGGAAGGAAGGAAGGAAGGAAGGAAGGAAGGAAGGAAAGAGAGACAGATAAATAAATAAACAAATAAATAAATGAAATCATTTGTTTTTTAGTAAAGGCTTACTCCGTAAAACTAGAAGTTACAAAGACAAACCTATGAACACAGGAACACATTTATACCAATGGCACCACTAAAAATAAAATACAGGGGCTACAGAGATGAGTCAGTGGTTAAGAGCACTGGCTGCTCTTCCAGAAGACCTAGGTTCGATTCCCAGCACCCACGTGGCAACTCACAACTGTCTGTAACTCCAGTTCCAGGAGATCCAATGCGCTCTCTGGTCTCCTCATGCATCAGGCACACAAGTGGTGCACAGATATACATGCAAGTAAAACACATTAAAAATAAATCTTTAACCAAAACCATCTTAGGTAATCTAAATGTTGTAAACTGAGAAACCGTAAGCAGAGAGGAGAACTTACTATAACATGCGTTGTTTATACAACTATGAAAATAAAAACATGGTGATTTTATCTTGAGTGGTCATCATTAGCAACTCAAACAAAAGCAAAATCTGTTGACACGGGAAGACAACTTGTAGGCTCAGTAAGAGTATTCTATAAAAACCTTCTAAGATGAACTCTTATAATGCTCACAGCATTTCTGTATAACCACAGAGAAATTCAGTGGCTCTGTAAAACCTCTCACTTTGAGCCACCACAACAACTGCCCAGATCAGCTCATTCTAGGACATGAGCCTGCACAATCAACACAGGATGAAGTAAGACTTCCATATCCATACCATGCTTCTGTCATCTACTGCTGAGTAGCAAACGACCGCAACACTCAGCAGCCTAAAACAGTAATTCATAACTCAGGACTCTGAGCAGACTGGAGCTCAGTTGGTGCTTTTGCTGCTTGTCTCTTGGATTTAATCACACAATTGCACTAAAATATCCAAGACAGCTTCAGGACTCTCTTTACAGTCGAGCAGTTGGATCTTTTACATGACACTGGGCTTCAAAGACAGAAGTGAAAAATGACAGCCCTCTAAGACTATAGCCCAGAAATCCTAAACAATAATTTTTTATGGTATCCATTAGCCAGTGAAAGTCAGTCACCAGGCCAGTCTCATCTAGGGAAGGCAAGTGGACACTAGCTCTGATGGGGAGGGAAAAGGCAGTGATAATGAGAACCTCCAGTCATCTCTACATGGAAAAGAAAGAATCGTCATTTAAGCATGACTTTATGACAGTTTCTTACTCAATAATACAATGCAGGTAAAATAAGCTGTTTTGTCAATATTAGACCTACTTTTGTACATGTAATATATTTTATATAACAAATATATATAGTAAAGGCTGTTAACCTAATTTGAACAAATCTGTACAAGAAAATCCAAACGAAGCGTTAATGTATCTTAAGGGCACTTGATACTGCTTTATGCACTGCCTTGTAAATACATACAAGCCCTAAATTTCCTTAGTGCATGGCTGTGTAGGGGACAGAGATGAATTCGAGTGCTTTCCTCTATCTCTACCTTATTTTTTGAGATGCAGTCTCTCTTTGAACCTGGAGCTCATGGGTCTGGTTAGACTGGCTAGCCAGCAAACCCTCTCTCTCTATCCTGTGCTCCAGCACTGGGTTACAGACATGTGCCACCACATCTAGCTCTTTACATAGGTGCTGGGGTACCAAAGTCAAGTCCTCATGCTCATGCAGCAAGAGCTTTACCCACTGAGCAATCGCTCTAGCCCTTAAGAAACAATATAAAAATTAAAAGCAGTATGTTCTTAAAAACCCAAGTGCTCAAAAACAGTGATTCCAGGCAAATGCTGGCTTAAATATTAAAAACTCTATCATCTCACAGAGATCTACAAAGTCACTAATGATACAATTTCATGACAAAACATCTCTCCCTAGAAGATAAAATGAGGACATAAATTAACTGGACAAAAAGTCAAACGTTTTCTGATTTCCAAGTCATCCTCTTGTCATCTGTTGTATTTTACAGTTTTGATGATGTGTCCAAATTCTAAAGATACTGATTTGGAGGCTATGGAGATGGAAAATTCCTAGAACTCCAAGTTATATTTTCACTCACCATTACAGATACCTTTAAAAGCATTTAATAAGTAACAAATACTTAGTTTAATACTATTTACAAATATTGAAATAATGGAGACTGCCAGCAAACCTCCTTTGGTACTATTATGAGAACTATTAGTAGATCAGCAGTACTACACAGAATCACAAACTCAAGTTGCCAATTTATTAAGTTATTTGCTTCCAAAACTTATTACTTCTTGAAACATTACTCAGAAACTTGGTATATACACTTTTCTTTCTTTTTTTAAATACTTTTATCTACTATGTGTGTGTGTGTGTGTGTGTGTGTGTGTGTGTGTGTGTACACATTTGCCATGGCATGCATGTGGTATGCATGTAGAGGTCAGAGGACAACTTGTGTATATATGTGTGTAATATATATGTACACATTTGCCATGGTGTGCGTGTGGAGGTCAGAGGACAACTTGTGTATATATGTATGTAATATATATGTACACATTTGCCATGGTGTGCGTGTGGAGGTCAGAGGACAACTTGCAGGAGCATGTTCTTTCCTTCTACTATGTGGGTCCTAAGGACTGAACTCTAAGACAGCATGAGAGAGTTAAGTGTCTTTATCTGCTGAACTCTCTCCCCGGTCCTCATTTTTCTTTTTATTTTGTCTTTTGAGGCATTATCTTGCTATGTAGCCCTAGATGGCCTGGAACATATTCACTGTGTAGCCCAGGCTGGCCTCAAACTGATAGTATTTTTCTTGCCTTGAACTCTCAAGTGCTGGGATTACAGATGTGTATCATCACACCTAACTAGCTCTACACGTTTTAAAATTCTCATTATAGTTATACCACTAAACTGAGACTGTTAACAGCAAACAGCTCCATGCCCTACTTTAACAGCAGCAACCATAAGCAGGACTCTGATCAGACCCCAGCTTCCTCCACCATAATTCCTTCAATGTCCTATCAGCATTCAGCTCCCTCAGCCATGTCTCCAGATCTTCCTTCCATCTGACACAGGATTACTCAAACCAGTCACAATTGTTCGCTTTGTTTTGTTTGTTTGTTTTTTCAAGACATAGTTTCTTTATGTAGCCCTGGCTGAACACGCTCTGTAGAACAGGCTGGCCTCGAACTCACAAAGATCCCAAGTGCTGGGATTGAAGCCATACACCACCATGCCTGGCTCTCAAACCAGTAACATTTTAATGTTGTTTTTCAGCTTTAACTTTTATGGAAGAATTACATACTTTCCCCCAATTTCCTGACTTTTCAAAAGACTTCCCTCAGGATTCATGATTTCAAAAACATACCAAAAATGCTAGGAAGAAATTCCCATGTGTAAAAACTAGTCTTCATGTTACCTTTGCTCAATTAAAAAAAAAAAATGACAATTTAGAGTTTGGTTTGGGGTTTATTTTAAGATTTTACTTTTATTTCAAATCTAGTTTTAGCATCAAGTACAGACTGCAGGAGAAAGTGATTCCTAAACAGAGAAATGAGTGCTGAGAAAACTGAATGTAGCTAGTCACACTTCTAGAGACCATGACTGCTGACAATGGAACCACCAGCTACTTCAATACTCAACCTCAAAGCTTTAAAGTCACGATCACAATGACTAAGTCCAGTGAATTACTCTTACAAAGGACAGGAAGGAAAAAAAAGTGAAAGAACAAACTTATAAATTAAAGAGATTTAAGATATATAAATTAAATGAATATATGACCCTTCTTTGGGTCCTAAGTCAAATAAATTGATGGTGAAACAGATTATAAAACAAGAAAGTAGGACCACCAACTATACCAGATATCAGAAGATATTTAGAAACACTGTCAGGGCTGGAGAGATGGTTCAGGGGTTAAGAGCACTGGCTGCTCTTCCAAAGGACTGAGTTTGTGATGACATTTTGTTGTACCCTAGTAAAATTACCTGAAGATCGGAGGACAGAGCCAGCACTAGATTAAACATAGAGGCCAGGCAGTGGTGGCACAGACTTAGCACTTGGGAGGCAGAGATCCATTTGGATCTCTAAGTTCAAAGCCAACCTGGACTACATGAGATTCAGTCTAGAAGAAAAACAGAGCCAGGTAGTGGTGGCACACACCTTTATTCCCAGTACTTGGGAGTCACACATCTTTAATCCCAGCATTTGAGATCTCATGCTTTTGCTACCAGTATTTGGGAAGCACACACACCATTAATTCCCTCACTAGGAAGGAAGTGATATGGCTAGGCAGAGAAAGGTATATAAGGTGTGAGGAGACAGGAACTAAAGCCATTTCGGCTGGAGCTTTTTTGGCTGAGGGCTCAGGCTTTCAGTCAGAGGATTCATGGAGACAGAATCTCATCTTCCATCCAGCCTGAGGATTCAGTAGTGGTGAGAAGTTTCTTTAGTGGCTTGTTCCTTTGTCTCTCTGATATTTCTGCATTTACCCCAATATCTGGCTCCGGGTTTTTATTATAAGACCATTTAGATTTCGAGCAACAGGGTTCAATTCCCAGCACCCACATGGCAGTTCATGACTGTCTATAACTCCAGTTCCAGGTGATTCGGCACCCTCACACAGACATATATGTAGGAAAAACAACAATGCACATAAAATAAAATTAAAATAAAGTAAAATAAAAAGAAACACTGTCAATACTCTTCAGGTGTGATGATAAGATTATAATCATTTTCAAAGTGTTTTTATGCTTTAGAAATATCCACTAAAACATTTACATATAGAAGGCCCAAGTAAAACTAATGGACACTTACTTAGCATGTGCAAAGTCTTGGATTACCAGTTCCTCAAAATACAAGACGGGGCAGGGAAAAAGCAGTCCTGGACTCTTCAATTAAAAAAAGATACAGCTGACATGGTAGCTCACATCTTTAATCCCAGCACTTGGGAGGCAGAGGCAGGCAGATCAGAGTTTGAGGCCAGCCTGGTTTACATACCAAATTCCAGGCCAGCTATGGCTATATTAGACCCTGTCTTCCAAAAGGGATATCCTTATTATGTTCCAAAATAATTCAAAAGGAGAGGAAGGTGGGAGTGGAGTAAAAGAACAGGTAAGAGAAGATGGATGAGTAACAGCAGGGTAGTGGGCACACAGGGATCCCAGTGAACAGTTTTTATTTTTGCATGTTTATAAGCTGTTTCACTTTGTTAAAAACGAACAAACAAATCCTACTTTTAGCCAGGACCGGTCTTTTATGTGTCTAGCTGTTCTTTCTCCTATGAAGGCCTCACGGGTTTGGCATTCTGACCCCTTACTTACAAGCATCTCTCCCTGAACTCTGTGCATCTTTATCACACCTACTCCTCATTTGAGCCCCTCCTTCCTTACTCCTTCACTCTGGAAGAAAACCCCACATCCTCGTAGGGCATCTATCAACCACTCTATGACCCAGTTTTAGGCTACTACTCCCTCAGCATCACCTGCATTAGATATTTTAAGAGTGAGAACGCCCCCATCTCCACACATCACAGAGGTAAACACCACACAGTGAAGCAGACAGAAATGCCGGGCACAGTGGCAGAAGTCTGCTCCTCTGCAGTTCTGTATCAGCACTTAGGAAATATCAACAGCCTTCACTAGAGACTCTGACAACTGGTTTTTAAAAGGAAATTGCAAAATGTACTTAAATCGCATACTAAGAGATCCCTGTCAGCACAAGAAGGCTGTGACTCTCACTTCAGAAAGAACTTATGAAAAAGCAAAAAGTCTCCATAATAACCCATTCCCGCCTCTACACACTCCAAATCCTCTGCCCCAAGATACACATTTTACTGAAAATTTATGTTCTGTAATGAAAACAGGCACAGGCATGAAGCTGACATTACCTTGTATCTCATCTTGGGACAGGAATGAATGTAGAAACCCATATAATAATAGCTGAGTTGCGATGTTTTCTCATGCAGTTGTCTAGTAAAAGCAATTTCTCTGCCAAAAAACAAAAAAAAAGTACAGTTAATTCTGGTTTCAATTTTCAAAAATCTATGTAATTCAATAAAATCTAATGGAAAGTATCAAAATACCCAATTCTTAAAAGAAAAATGATTTGTGTGTTTGTTTTCAAGACAGAATTTCTCTGTGTAGCCCTGTGAGTCCTGGAACTCACTCTATAGTCCAGGCTGGCTTCAAACTCAAGAGATTCATCTCCCTCTCCCTAGTGCTGGGATTAAAGGCATGCACCACCATGCTCGGCAAGAAAAATGATTTTTAAAACACACGATAATTATTTCTAAAGAGAGGCCTCCAAAATTTCTAAATTATTTTGAGGAAATACACCTAAGATCAAATTTTATACTTTATTGGGCAAAAAAGCTGACCTATAGCCAACATAACATGAAAACAAAGCTATCTATAATACTCAATATGTTCTAGAATATTCAAGGAATCTGGGCTGTTTTAATAGCACAACAAATTTTTTAAAACTTAATAGCCAATACAATACACATCAGGAAAAATTATATATGCATTTTCACAAACCCTTTAGATTGTACCTGATTCACAACTTACTATGTAGCTAGGAACACAGTTTATATACACAGTTTCCCTAAAATGAGAGGGACAATATCACATTCTCCCTCCATGCTTTTCTATTTATTAGCAGGGATGAGGGCTGCTGAAACAAAGAAGCTGAATCTTCACTGAAATGCTTGTGTATGAAGTGGTTGTAATTTGTATTAAGATAAATCTTGACACAAAATTTCCCCTACTTGTCCAGCTGAATAGGCAGGCTGTATATGAGTTTTAATAAATTTAAATTTCTAAAGCAGGAAGAATGTTGGTTTTGTCCTTTGAGAGTTTTCTTCCCTGTTTTTTTTTTTTTCTTTCTTCTTTTTAATAGCAGCAATACATAAAATTCAAGAGGTTTTGTTTTGTTCTGTTAGAGGCTTTTTTATGTAGTGTAGCCTATCCCAGAACTTGCTATATAGCCCAGGCTGGCCTCAAACTCTCTTCCTCCTAGCTCAGCTTCTGAGTGCTGAGATTGCAGGCATATGCCACCTTATCCAGTTGAGAAAGTCCATGTTTAAAGGACTACTCTATTCATTTTTCCAATACAAATTTAAATCTTTGAAAGAAAATCCAAAAACTAAAATGTTTCTATAAAAGAATAAATGTTACTGTTCCTAGAACTAATCTACTTTCAAGATTCAAACTGAGTAAAGATTCAAGCAAATGCAAGAGCCCCCCCACAGACACACACACACCCACACTCAGTAGCTCTTGACCACAGCCTGGCTAGCCACAGTGGCATTTGTTTTCTTGGACCTGCCTATTTTGGATTACTGCACCACTACTGACTCAAATCCATGAGCCATCCTCAGCCATTTCTTCACACCCATGTCCGATGCTCCAACAAATTACTGGGATCTATCTCCAAAATGCAGCCTCAATCTGACCACCTCTTAAAACCTCTATCTAAGATATTCTAGCCTTTAAATTATTTTATATAAAGCACAATTAAACACATAGGAAAAAGGATTGTCAGACATCAGTTACAAACACTGCATAATTGTAAATTTGTTATTGATGCATTAAGAGAAAAGTCAGGCAGGAAATGTCAAGATGGGCACTGAGACATAGGCAAAAAATGATTATCAGCCCAATTTGTAAAATTCAAATTGATAACTTAAAAAAAAGCATCAAGGCTTCTACTTGATAATTCAGGAAAATAATACATATACAAAAACTAAGATAATCTGGCAGTACACTTCCTAATGATGTAAGAATGTGACTATAAGACACAAATACTAGAGAACACAGTGAGAAAAACACAGAGGGAAAAAGAGACTCAAGCTACCTAAAAAACAAAAGCAAAACAGTTTCCAAACCTCCTTCTTTTAGTTGTACTGCACACATATAGATAAGTAGGAATAAGAACAGAAACAGATATTCGGGAGAAGAGACTCCCACAGAAACCTTCCCACCATTAAAGACATTAGTGCTGTGTGACATGTATCTGCAGCTATGGCCACAAATGGGAAATTTATATTAATATTTAAAAGTAACAGTTTTAGGAGGTTAGAGAGATAGCTCAACAGTTAAAAGCGCTTCTTGCTCTTTCAGAGGACAGGAATTCAGTTGCCAGCACCCACATCTATCTGTTAACAGCCACTGTAACTGTAACTCCAGCTCCAGGGAATCCTGCTGGCCCTCTTCTGGCCTCTACAGGAATTTGCATGTAACATGTATGCACACACACACACACACACACACACACACACACACACACACACACGGTGGTGGGGGAGATGGTTGGGGGAGAGAATAACAGAAACCTTTCTCAAAAAAGTAACAGCTTTAGAAATGATGCCAATGTTTGATGTTAATTTTCTAGCTTTTAATGTTTCTATAAATTCTAGAGTATAAGAAATCATTGTGGACTCCTGTGAGATGGCTTAGCAAGTAAAATGCTTTCTGGGTAAGACTGATGTCCAGATCTTCATCTCCAGGACTCATAGAAAAGTGCTAGGATAGAACTAACTCTAAAAAGGCCATGATATGTCCATTCCTTCCACCCCCACCATACACACAAAATAATAATAAATATATTTTTCAAAAAGAAAGCACATGTTTGGAGATGATTATTGTTTCGTGTATATATTTTCTAAGCTCCCCTGTCAGAATTCTTTATGCTCCATAAATGTAACATTATCTATATTGTTATCGTAGCATATATATTCTCTGAGTGTTAAAGATACAGCTAATGTGATGTGAAGGAAGGAAGGAAGGAATGTGCATGTGCTGAAGAAACAGAGTTGTTTAAGAAAAGGGCCCCATTCTGACAGTCATATCATCAGACACTTACATGGTTTTATGAAAATATAGATGTTGTGTATCTACAGACTAAGAAGGTATGGTGTCATCAGGCAGTCTTAGGAGACCACTTACATATTTGCTCTGCTACTGAGTGCAACAGTGTCATGAAGCATGTGGTTGTCCGCAGTGGGAAGTTCCAGACTATCTGCTGGTATCTGTGACCCTTGTTAGAAAATGATTTCCCATTTGTGGCCTTAGCTGCAGATACATGTCACACAGCACTAATGTCTTTAATGGTGGGAAGGTTTCTGTGGGAGTCTCTTCTCCCGAATATCTGTTTCTGTTCTTATTCCTGCTTATCTATATGTGTGCAGTACAACTAAAAGAAGGAGGTTTGGAAACTGTTTTGCTTTTGTTTTTCAGGACTACTGTAGCAGCAAATTATTATAACACACTATCAAAAATAGATTCCTATTACATAATGAAATATAAACAAATTGAGTAATTAACTGAACCTCTATGAAACTAATTATAACTGTACAAAGCAGTCTTACCTTAATGCTGAATAGACACCCAAAGACAGAAATGAATAATCAGGATCATAGTACAGATACACTGAAGACACACAGTATGGGAGGATGTCTATCACACCCACAGCAATGATCTTCCCATCGAGCCAGTACTGCTGGTGAAAGGAGCCATAACCGCACTCCGGTCCATTAGCAGGGTGCTCTGCCTACGAAAAAGAAGCACAGACACATCAACAGGGAGCATATTCTTTACATTAAAAAGAGCTCTTAATCTAAGTAATCTTGTTCAGGTTAATACATTTAAAATTTTGCATTGTTGTTTTGGCATGAAAAAAATCACTTTTTTTTAAAAAAAAGGGAAGGATAGACAGGAATGAAGGAGGAAGAAGGAATGAAGAGAACAGGAAGGAGAGGAAAAGAATGAAAGAAGGGGCAAAAGAAAGAAAGGAAGGCAATTAATGTGATCCACGTCCTCCACAGGACTACAAAAAGAAAATAATGCGATACATTAATCAGTGCAGGAAATACATGGCACATTTCAACAGCTGACCAAATCTGCTAACAAGTGACAAGGAAGAGATTTCTTCAGCTCTTTAATAACACACAGAAACCACTGCTAACAGCACAGTTAACATCAAGAAACCAGGTGGTTTCCTGTCCTTCCCCACTTATGATTATGAATTCAGCTGACTCTATTCAGTATCAGATTTGAAATCCCAGCTAATATAGTAAGGCAGGGGAAGGGACTGAAGGGAGCTGTGGAAGTAGACCAGTGGTAGGGTGCTTGCCTACCATGTGCAAGTCCTGAGGGAGACGGGGTGGGAAGGGAAGGAGAGGTGGAAGAGGGGGGAGGGAAGACGAGGAGGAGAAAAGAGATGGGGGGATTAATTCAGAGTGAAGAAGAACAGAAAAATCAACTGTCTTTCATAGATGACATGTCAGTAAAAAAATGCCAGTTATTTTCCAGTTGCTGCCCAGACAGTACAATCCCAATCACCACTGCAACAAGCTGTTTTATGAGTATCGATAAGTTCATTCTGAAGTTGGACGTGAGACAAAAGGCTCAGGACACCCGACTCTACTGAGGAATGAAGACATTGTGATTGTCTTGACAGAACAATAAATAGACAAACCAGACTAAACAAATCCAACAAACACAGTAACCTTGAACAAAGAGTAAAGGCAATTCAATAAAGAAAGGTAAGTCTCCACAAACAGCAGTGCTCAACAGTTGGACATCCACATGTAAACCAAGCACCAAGACAAACCTTACACCTTTCATTATAGTGAGCTCAAAGTGGATCACAGACCCAAATGTCAAATTCAGTACTAGAAAACTTCTAGACAAAGGCATTTGGGAGAGAAAATCTGGGTGATCATGGCTTTGTTAATGAGGTTTCAGATATAGCATCAAAAACAAAATACATGAAAAAAATAGTTGTACACACTTTATTAAATTCATTTAAAACTTCTGCTCTATAAGAAATGTTGTTAAGAAAACAAAGTCACACCACAGGACATATATTACAGGACATACTTAATAAAATGTGCAAAGCCTTAAGATTCAACCATAAGAAACTAAACAACCAAATTAAAAATGGACAAAAGATCTGAACACATGCTTTATCAGAAAGACAGCATCTAATCACAAGGGACAATGCTCACCATCACCACAGATCTACACATGGAACATGAAGCAGTCCTACATATCAGAACACCGAACCACACTGGCTGGACATCAAACGTCAGGAGAGATACAGGGCAAGAGGAAGTCATTCTCTGATGTTGGGAAGGCAAAACAGTTATAGGCACTTCAGGGACTTCTCACAAAACTAAACATACTCTGAGCATAAAAAAGCAGCAATCACACTCTGTACTTACCCATTTGGTTTGAAAACTTACCTAAAGACAAAACCTCACAAGATGTTTATACATGTATTCCTAACTGGCCAAAATCAGTGCAACCCAGACATCCTTCAATATATAAATGGATAAACTGGTCCATCCATATAATGTATTATTATTGATTAATAAAGGAAATCCACATGAGAGAGAGAGAGAGAGAGAGAGAGAGAGAGAGAGAGAGAGAGAGCGAGCGCGAGCGCGCAGGAGGAAAAGGGGGGAGAGGGTGAAAGAGAGAGAGAAAGAGCGCGCACTTAAAATGCATATTGCTAAGTAAAAAATGCCAGTCTGAAAGTCTGCATCCTATATAGTTACAATTACACTGTATAACAGGCAAAAGTTTAAAAAAAAAAAGGCAAAAGTATGCACAGTTTATTTCATACTATGAGGAGTTTGAGAAGTCTAGACTAGGGATTAATAGATGAAACACAGGTCCTTTAGGTGATGAGACTGTTCAGTATGACATTATAACCGCAAAGACACTACACTATGCCTTTTTATCAAAAGTAAGCACTTTATTATTTATTTGTTTGTTTATTTTGGTTTTCCGAGACAGGGTTTCTCTCTGTAGCCTTGGCTGTCCTAGAACTCACTCTGTAGAACAGGCTGGCTTCAAACTTACAGAGATCTGTCTGCCTCTGCCTCCCAAGTGTTGGGATTAAAGGTGTGAGCATCCACCGCCCAGCTAAAACTCAGCACTTTAAATAAAAGAGTAAATGTAATTATGAAAAATTTTGCAAATCATTTAGGTCTTGTGAAAACATAGAGACTTTAACAATAAATATAACTGCAGTATAAATGCATGGAACAGTCTTACAAAAAGAGTTGGACAGAGAAAAAGGTGAAATAAGTAAATCTGGAAATGAAAGGGGTCTAATGGATGAACAAAAGGAAGTAATATAAATACTGTACTCTGATAAAACTGCTTCCCATGTGAGGACAGGTTAGCAGTTCTGACACCGCTATATTTATAACAAGCAAACAGACAGCATATGGTAAGGTTCTCACTGCTGTGATTAGAGTGATCCAAGTGATGATGGATTTTAGTTGAAAATGTGAGAACTCACGCTTGGCTCGCTGTAAACACAGATGGTTACACACAGAAATGTGCATACTGTAAGTATGCACACACTCATGAGTTACTATACACACACATTTCTTTTTCGGTCAGCTGAGAGGGCCTGAAAGAAACACCTCAAGAGAAATGAGCACACTGTACTGCCAAGATCTTGGTACATTTTCTGCAATCAAAGGAACCAGTGCTAGGAGGAGAGGTGGCTGACTTTAGGACTGGGCAGGAACTATACAAAATGAACTTACTGGATCTCAGTGTCAGAGAGGTATTACTCAAACAACTGATCCGCACTCAAAGAGGCATGGGAGTTAACTGAAAGAGCCAATTCATTGCTGGACTATTTAAAGCATCAAAATAAAAGTCATCTATAACCTGTGCATCCATACCACTATGTATCATTGAAAAATAATAAAAGAACAGAGGGAAATCTCCCACGCAGAAAAATACCAAATTTACATAGATACTCTGCCCTGAGTCAAGGGAACATAGATATGCATAAGGGAGGTCAGGAGTTGTTTGTTTTTGTAATTCAATTGCATGTTTCTCTAGTATGAACTCTGTAGGTGACATCATCCTGTCACAACATCAAAAGTTTAGACAATACTCTCCTCTTCCACCATCATGTCAACCGGGTCAGAAAGAGCTAAGTCTTAGAATAGCACCCCCCTCCCCACGTTTTTTTCCAGGAAGCTCAGGAGCCCTTGCTAGAGAAGCACCCCAAGTCACCAGTGCTTACTGACTTGAAATCCCACTTCATTAATATATAGCTATCACATGTCTTAAATCTCATTAGTTAAGGCCCTTTGTCAACATTACTCAGCTGTCACAAGCACAGTGGGAGAAAAAAACTACATATTACATAGGAAAGCACACTATTTGGGAAAAAAGAAAGTGAAGGGCTATTTGCCTTAAAGCCAAAAAACATCATGTAAATTGACAGGTCTCAAACTTCATGGCCTCAAACCCCCTTATATTCAGAAAAGTACAGAGAACACCCAAGAGTTCATGTCTAATGGAATATATATACAGATATTTATCAATTAGAAAACAAAAGTGAAATTTAAGAAATAGATCTAATAATTCATTTAAAATTAACAATAAATTCAATATATTTGATTCATTCTGTGGTTAAAAACAACAACAAAAAAAGAAAACATAAAACACTGCACTTTCCAAAATCAAAAAACAATATATATGGAAAGCTGCATAGTTCTGGATTTTTTTAAATCTGTGTTAGAAGATCACCTGATACTCATGTCAGCCTCTGAATTTAATCTGCTGCCATCATGGATCATCTGGAAAACAGACTGTACACTCATGAGAGTGAGAGTCAGGAAGGCACTATGAAAAAAGCACTGGTCTTGAGGACCCTCTGACACATGCATCAATGCATGAACCACATCCTGTATCTTCAAAATATGAGGAGGAGCCTATGAACTATAAGGTACAAAATTTAAAAAAGTAACACAAACAGGATTCATACCGGTGCTTTCCTTCTATTTAAGTTTTGAGAAACAAAGGTAAGATACAAATAAAAGAAGACAAACAAGCAAGCTTAGGCCAGTTTTTGCTCACTCTGAATGGCACATTCCCAAAGCGTTTACAGAATTACAGTTAGGTCACTTAAAAGCAAAGTCATGTATACAGCAGCTACCTTTAATTTGCTCATAAATCAGTCAGTGAGGGGTTTAGCAATACTTAATGTTTCTTTCCAAGTTTGCAGTTTGCAGCTTAGGATCTGTAAAGGAATTAATCAGAAAATTTTCACAAGTTTCCTCCATTTCAAGGATTTAGCTGATAACAGGAAAAAAATAATAAAGCTCCCCTCTGCTATACAAAAGAAAATTCACCTTGAATTCAGGGGAAAGATGGCCTAACTTTAGTGATTAATGAGCTATGCAGTGCGTATCCATTTCCAAAGCGCCATGGAGAGGTGACATGAATATTAATAGGCCAATTCTCACTTCCAGCCAAACTGTTCTCCAAATGGGTGCTTATTTATTCTAACAAAGTACACCTGTCTCCTCACCAACCTGCCTTCCTGTGCCTCAGTGATGCTCCAAACAAACTCTGCTAGGCTCAGAGTAACTAGCAAAGAGAAAGTCAGTTGAGAGTATTTTCAAAAGAAGGTAAGGATGGGGAGGGAGAAAGACTTCAGAGAACAGAACCTGAGTTCCCCTCCCTTCCAAAGCAGCCCCAAACCACCTCTCCCAAATGGTTCCTCTAGGCACAAACATCTACAGTTGGTTTTCTTGTGAGTATCTTATTTTACAACTCTGTAGGGACAGAGGTTAACCTGTGGAGTTCTTAGAAGGGAATGAGTAATTCCAAATGTTAGTATACCACCCTATATGATAATTAGTAGTTGTTTTAATCTACCTAGCAATCTAATCTCAATCTTTTATTTCATTAAATTATATCTGCAAATGATCTTTGAATCAGTTTTAATGTTTACTGGTTTTGTATCAAATAACAAGTCGATTAAATAAGACATGTATTTACACTGTCTAGGTGAGAACACTATTTTATCTTTTTAAAAATTACAGTTAAGAGCCCTAGAGGTCATCTCCAGAGAAGCTTGAGTAAGCTCACTGGATGGAGGACACATGAGAAGCACTCAGCCAAGCATACTTGTTCTTACACCCCACGCTGGTTCCCAGGCAGTGCTATCTATCACTGCTCCTTCTTTGCTGCATGTCCTTCTCTTTCCTGGGTCTGTGTTTCCATTTCCAGGACCAGGACTGTATTCTCACTACTGAACCAAGAGTTGGATCTGATGTCATGTTGGATGGGTGATGAAGAATTAATTTTCTTTTGAACAACTGAAAATGGAGAACCTGGGTTTTTAGTATTTTTATTTGTGTACTTGTAAGTTTAATCAATTAATAAAACAGTTCTTTGTGACCTGAAACCACTGTGTTTGATGTATGGCTAGTTACAGAACTAAAAGTTTTCTACATGTCTGTCCATAATCAGAAAAGCTTTTCCTTCTATTTCTATGTAAAATATTTCCCACTTACAGGTGATATCAAATTATACTCAAGTATGAGCTCTGTGAAACTGATTTATTGAGATAAGCAGGTAATAAGTCAAAGTCTTCAAATTCACAGAAAACAAGCTCCTTATAGAAACTAACAGCTCAGAAACAAATTGTAAAAATCCAAATACACATAATTACGGTGACTCTGGAAAAATCAACTGGCATGAAATTCTTAGTTTAAGGAAAAAGTAATATCTTCTCAAATTTGTAAGCAGTATGGCTGGATTTAAATAGAATCAGATATATTTCTTTGTTTTTAGCTCACTATATAGACCAGGCTGGCCTCCAACTCACAGAGATCCACCTGCCTCTGCCTCGTGAGTGCTGGGATTAGAGACGTGCGCCGCCACCACCACCCGGCTATGGCTTTATTTCTAATGAGAACAGTTTAACTGAACTTCTAAAACTACACCTTAGCTTGCATCAAAGTAGCTAGCACTGGGCTGGAGCAATTGCAGTTACAGAGGGTTTGCTACACAAGCATGAGGACCTAAGTTACAGCCCAGGCCCACATGGAAAAGCCAGGCATGGTGGCACAGGGTTATAATCCCAGGCTTTGGGGTGTAGAGCTAGGCCCTGGGCTCACTGGCTAGCCAGGCTAGCTTACCATGCACATTCTAGGCCAAGTGAGAGACTGTCTCAAAAAGTAAAGTGGATGGCTCCTGAGGAACAACACTTGAGAGGTTGTCCTCTGGGATCCACATATGCATACAGACACGTGCACATACACCTACACATTAACATTAGTCATATAGAATGCTTAAAATGTTTTAAATGTAAATTTGTATTCAGCTAAACTGAACTATAATACTGGCATGTTTAATTATTTTAAACTATTGTTTTAATTACAGTAAAATACACATAAAATATAGCATTTTAAATGTTTTTAAGTAGAAAACTGAGTAAAGTGGTATGTCTTGATGATCTATGATAAGTGCCTCCTTAAAGAGAATATTACAGTATTTGTCCTTTTGTGATCTGCATAGTGTCTTTGAGTTCCCTCCAATGTGTGAGAACTGCCCTCTTTTTGAAAGGTGAACAGTCTTCTGCATGTCGGTGTAACTTTCCTAGTCATTCATGTATCAATGGACATCTGGTTGATCTACCTTGTGGCTGCTATGAACAGCTGCTACAATCACTGCTACACTTACCCTTCTTTCCTGTGGAACTGCTACAGCACAGGTCATCTTTTTGGTTTTGCTTTGAGTTTGTTGTTTATTTTTAAAAACAGCCTCTCACTATGTGGCCCTGGCTGTTCTGAAAACTAGGCTGGCCTCAAACTCACCAAGATCCACCTGCCCTTGCCTCCACAGTGCTTAGGCCAAAAATGTTCGCCACCCACTGAGCTCAATTTAGTTTTTAAAGAACGTTCCTCCACTGTAACTACACCATTTTATATGTCTGCCAATAATACACAAAGGCTGCAACTTCTCACACCCACACCAACACTATTTCTTAGTTTTTGTTAAAAGTTAACCTACTGGGTACCAAGTGATACTTCATGGTTTAGATTTGCAATTCCCTAATAATTTCTGGTGCTAAACAACTGACATTTTAGGTATTATATAAACCCTTTAATAATTTTAAATTTTAAATATAGATCAAGAAACAGAATGGGCCCTCATTGGAATCCCACAGTCTCTAACTAATAGTAAAAAATAAATCACTAATGAGCATATAGTTCACATCCCCTTTCTTCTTACCGATATACTCTAAACAACTACTGCATCACTGACTGGGTCACGTAAGCATGCTCATCTTTGCCACTTCAACAAGTGTAAAGGGATGTTCAAGAAGTGATGGCGTTTGTATTTATGCCTTCTCCTATTGGCCACAATGCCTGTATGTAACAAACAGTTCTCAAAAGACTTCTAGCTGCCCAGTTCTCTTTATGAAAGAGAAATTACTTTACTAAAAGAAAAACAAGTCACTGTTTTATTAATAAGGATAAAAGAAACCATATTTAAAAATAAGATATATACATCTGAATATGCAAGGAGATGGAAGACTTTTGTTTTGTAGAAAAAAACTGAGTAGGCTTATTCTAGAGTAAAGTAGCAATTTGTGCCAGATCATAAAAGAATAGCGAAAAAGACAGAGCCAAGCCTAGAGCCGAGTATAGAGAACAGGAAGCTGTAGGTGCAGGGAGTGAACTTGATGTGTATGTTTATAATGCCTGAGCCTGAAAAGAAGCAACAGATCTGCTCACACACTGCTTAACCTGCTCGGTCCTGAGAACTCTTCCTCTGGACATTCTTACACAGCTAAGGAAAACAAGGTGCTGAGAGATTTGTCCAAGGTCACTAAGCCAATTTAGGGACATGCTGGGAAGGAACAAAAGCTGGACTTCCATCTCAGGTCAGTACTTTTTCCAGTGGACACAGCTTCTGTGGTACACCATGCTAACAGTTACAATGGATTCACATGTGCTATTTATTACAAAGAACTAAGACATTTCAGCAATTTGCAAAATCAAAGGAAGAGTAAACAAATGTATTTCTTAGGAATTCAAATGCTCAAAAAAAAAGCAAAAAAGGTTTACTCATCTATAACTTAACACCAAAAGCAATGTAGTATCACAAATAGACATAAATTAACTGAACTTTACAAAGCTTAGGTAAATGATGAAGGACTTATCATAAATGGTTTTAATAAATGTACCAAAGTGAGAAAGAAAAAAGTATTTTTACCTTAGAATTAATAGTTTTTAAAAATTAAATTGCTAATGCTAAATACTTTGCCTTAATCTGATTTTTGTGTATTTTAAATCCTAACTCTCCCAATAAAAAGACTTTACAAAGTAAGGCACCTTCAAATGGCTTACAAAAAGTAACAGAATTCCGAACTCTGACTACAGTATTTACTGAGTTCTACAATACACACCTTGAATTGCAGTGTGAGCTTTGGTTAATGCTGTTCAATTGGCAACTCCTGCTTCTCCAGTCCTTCTTATAGGAAAACATATTCCATGGTGACATCCCAGACTGAGAACTCAATGAATGCCAAGATCAAACAAGACTGATGTCCCCATGGAAACTAATCCACCCCAGGATTTACTATTCAAGCCTTTTCTGAAGCATTCATGCACAACTAATAGGCAATGAAAACTGTCAGGGAGGATGACCCTAATTTTGAACACAGTTTAAAAAGGTCTTGGGAGTGATGATGAATACTAGCTAGTCCAACAAGAACATATCTTGAATTTTCAAGATCCCCAAACTAACTCAAGTTTGTGCAGAAAAAACTTGAACAAGAGAAATTTGTGGCATTTTTCTATTTAGTGTTTGAATTTCTACTTTAAGTGTGTTTCCTTTATTCTCAAAATCAACTTTTATATTTTAGTCTCCTGAGGTTCTTTCCAGGAAAAGACTTCAGTAATTGTCATTACACTAAGCAATACACATTTTCTACTTATAGTCTCAATAATCATGTGATGTCCAAAACCTAACTGAAGTACATCCCCTCCTGATCAATAAGCTTTGGGAGTATTATCTGGCCACACATGCAATGTGCTTACATTGTACTCAGCAAAGTGAACTCAAGACAAGGAATGATGTCTTCAGTTAACCCCTTTGTACTTACTAGCAGCTCTGTCTGAACCAGAACTGCCCAACAGGCCTTAAATCCAAGGGAAGGAGACAGTACTCAAATGACAATCCTGATAATTCTGTCCAGGTTTCTAATTGGTGCCTTTGAGCAATACCACTCAACTTCCCATACAGGTGTATGGATCACAGTCTGAAAATACAGGACTCTTTCCTAACATATACAGCTACAAGCAACAAAACCCTATTCCTCTGTTTTGGCCCAGTGGTTCAAGCTACAGCCTAGTCTTCCTCTTCTGATTTTTCAGTACCACCAAAAGACTGCTTACCATCACCTACAAACAACTATGCTTTTGTAGGGTACCTCCTTCTACCTGGCTTACTTCTTTAAATAAACTGGGCCCAAGCACTTAATAAACAGGTAAAAGCTCCCATCAACTCCCAGGCTCAACCCTCTTCCTAACCTCATCCCCACAGCATTCCAGCTCATGCCAGCTCTCAGCATATCTGACTTTCAGTGTCCTCCACACTTAGGAAAATTATCTGAACCCCTCCAGCCTAACATCTTGGCCTCCATCCCCCTCATCTCTCCAGACCTTCTTTGAATTCTCTCCCTCTCTATAAGAGCCAGGTCTCTGTATCCCTATTCCCTTTTAAAAAATTCTGACCATTGATAATAAATACCCCAATACAGAAGCTACCTCACAATAGTATGCTGACTGAAGAGACAGTGAGGTTCTTGTGTCTTCTCAGAGTACTTTCTTAAGTCTTTTGCAAAAAGCCAAACAGTTCCCCATTCAAAAACAAAATCTTAAAAAACTGTTTAAAAGCTTTTGAGAGTATTCATGGCTTGTGATCTGATATTATGAGCATTAATAAAACAGTGCTAAAATATTAATTAAAGTATATCAATTTCAATATATACTACTATCTTGATGAACAATAAAACTGTAGCTAATATTCCACACTGAAGGATACAGTAATGGGGAGGATATCAAACTGAGTGAGATTTCCTTTTTCTCTGTTTTCATGTAGCACAGGCTGGTCTTGAACTCACTGCTTACCAGGAGATGCCTTTGAACTTCTGATCCTCCTATCTCCACTTGCAATTGCTAGGATTACATGCCTGTGCCACCATGCCCAGCCATGTCAGATGATCTTTCTACAATTCTTTGAGAATTCAAAGATAAAATAATACATCTACTTCTACTGAGATACCTTTGTATATCATAATACTAGTCACTTTAAGCATAAAATTCTATAATTTTCAAAAAATTTATGAAACTGAAACTATAACCACAATCTGAGTTTAGAACTTAAGACATTTTTTTAAAATTGTGTGTGTGTGTGTGTGTGTGTGTGTGTGTGTGTGTTTGTGCGTGTGTCAGTACCTGCATGGATATGTGAATATGAAGACAATTGTCCACAGAAGCCAGGAGAGGGTGTTGCATCCCTTGAAGCTAGAGCAACAAATGGTTTGAGTGTTGAGAACTAAACAGCTAGTGCTCTTTCTCATTGGGCCATTTCTCAGGCATCTTAGCACTTTTTTTTATAACCTGTAAAATTCCCAAGCCCATCCGCAGTCAGTTTTCCACATATGTTACCAATATCAGACAATCACTGACCTGCTTTCTGACTATCAATTTCCCTTTGTTGGGTAAGTCACATAAAAAGAACACAATAAAGTCTGTGTCTGACTTATGTCGTCTATTACAGTCTCCTCAAGAGTCATCCAAGCTCTTTTTTATTGCTGACTACTATTCCACTGTATTCATTCACTAGCTGACAGATGTTTGAATTTTTTCTAGCTTCTGGCTATGATAACTAATGCTGCTGTAACCATTTATGCATGATTTCCTATGAAGATAAATATTTTTATTTCACTTAGGCATAATTATAAAGAATGGGTTTCTAGATCATATAGTAGTATCTGTAATGTTTTGAAAAATAGCCAGACCATGGTTCTATATTTCACCTTCTGATCAGAGAAGTTAAGAGAGTTCGGATTTCTCCACAGTGTGCCAATCTCTATCTTTTGATTCCAGCCATTAAGTGAGTTCATGGTGATTTTTCACTGTGGTTTTAACTTTTATTTCCGGTGAATATCAATGGACAGTTTCTCTTATGTTTTCTAGACATATGTCCTCTGGAGAAGCACAACAGCAAGTCTCTTACCCACTTTTCACAAAGCTCTCCTGTTATTTTTAAAGTGCTATAAGCATGTGGCCATTTCTTGATACCAATTTAATTACAGTTTCAATCCTTTTCAATTTAGTGAACTTTGTAAAATAGTCCAGAATATGCTCTGCTTTGGTGACTATGCTTATGTACTTGAAAAATACACCTATTTAAATGTCACAATGAAACCCATCACTTTGTATGCTAACTTACAATTTTAAAACTGGGCAATGAAGGGGATGTAGCTCAGTAGTGGATTACTTGCCTGGGCTATTCCATGCCCTGGGTCCAATCTCCAGTACTGGGAAAATCAAAAACAACAGGAGCAGCTGGGAAGTCAGTTAGAGCAGGGACTGCTTTACCAATGAGCCATACTATCTATAGTTTATGACTTGCTTGACTTCAATGTGGCTTTTTGTCACTCAACGGTATAGTACTGACAGACATCCATTAAGTTGTGACCACAATGTACAAGTCTTCTAGACTACTTGTAATTTTGTCTAAATTTTCTCTCAAAGTATCAAGAAATTGTCCTAAAATCTTTATCTGTCACTGAATTTGACTATTTCTCCCATTTCTATTAGGTTTTTGGTTTTTTTTTCCCCCCAGAGCTGAGGACCAAACCCAGGGCCTTCTAGCAAGCGCTCTACCACTGAGCTAAATCCCCAACCCCTAGTTTTTATTTTTATTTTGAGGCTTTTATTTGGAATGGTTCACATTTTAGAATAACTTGACTTTTTTTAATTATAAAGCATGCTTTTGCCCTCAGTTTCCATCCTGAAGACTATTCTATGTGATTTAAAGACAGCCCATCAAATGTTACTACAGCCCATCAAATATTACTATGGTAAATATTCATGGGACCATCTTACTGCAGCCTTTTACCTCCAAGTCATCCACATCTTCATATTTAAGGGTAGAGCTTGCTTGTATTCTTTTATCTAGTCTGACAATCTCTAACTTTAACAGGAGTATGTGGCCCTACACTGTATAACAGTATGACCACTGGCCAAGTATGGCTATTGGGATTTAACGAAAACGAAAATCTGAAAAAATCAAATATAATACAGTAGCCATATATAGTCACAGGATAGCCTGGAACAATGCAAAGGTAAAAGTTCCCATACAGACAAGTTTGATTTAGGCTTTTATATTTATTGCAATAATTAAAAGGATTTAAGCGAGCCATCTTGCCATTCATCTTATAGTTTTTTTATATTTGTCCTGTTTACCTTTTTATTTCACTTTTCCTACTTTTTCTTATCTTTCATTGAGCTGAAAACATTTACCACTGTATCTTTTCTTCACTATTGGCTCATTAACTCTCCCTACACACATCCCATAATGATTTTCAAGAGGAACAATTCTGGCTCTTAGAGACATTGGGCAAAGTCTGTCATCTGCAGCTCTGTGCTTAGCACGGTGATAAAGAGGGTGCTACTGGCATCTAGTGGGCAGAGGCAGAGATGCAGCTGAGCTTCCAACCATGGTCAGTGCCACTGCTCACAGCAAAGCCCAAGAGGCCCATACTGCAAAGGTTCCTAAATCCTGTTCTGAAGCTCACTAACTCCATCTCTGATTACTAGCTTCCTTCAAGTGAGAGTCTTGACTGTGAGCATCTCCCAGCAGTGTCATCCTATCTCCTCCTTCCCACCTTGTCCCATACTGTCAGCTGTGGTTCTCAGCACCTAGCTAGTCTGATCTACCTCTCTGGGCTCAGTTTTCATCGTAAGAGGTATATATTCTGTGAGAATTAATATAAGGAATGTGATAAGCGCAATCCTGGCTATTACAGATGCTAGCTTCTCAGTAAGTAATTATTATAACTCCTAACAGAAGGACACACCTGAAGAGAAGCCCAAGTCCCCACACTGACACATGACCTCATGTGTGTTACCTTGTGCTGCAGCTACCTCTCTGCTTTCTAAACATGACAGTGGACCACGGCCTACTGGGCTGGCTGGCAAAATGTGATTCTAAAGAGAATGTCAGGAAGCTTTTGACCTCTAATACAAAATCCCGTTTATTTACCTGATTTAATTGAAGACATCTGTAAGTGGTGCCACACAAAATGTAACTCAGACTCAGAAATGTCAATAAAAATGCTATAAGGCAGAAGTCCCACTAAACCTAGCAGGAAAGTGTACATCAGCAGTTACACACAGCCACACAAATTTAGAAATATAATAGAAATATGCTGCCTGACTTGACAAGTGATAAAAGCTCCTTTCCCATAAAGCTTAATGAGCGCTATTAGTCTTCAGGAATGAAAAAGGGTCAACCCCAGAGAGAGAAGTAACTGACTCTCCACACATGGTCCATTCAAGTGACAACGTATCAGATTACTGACGTAATTACTATAACCTGACAATTTCATTAGATTCATGTGGCAGTTAAACGGCCAGAACTTACAACAAAGGGACCTGGTTCATTCATGAGACTTACTATGGACAAAGTGAAGCTCAAAGTCAGTTTGTCAACTGCAAGTCTCCCACATTTTACTGCCTACTGAAAAGATTTTTTCTGTTCTTAAAATGTGGAAGGTGACACACCTAGCTCTGGCTAAAACATAAGCTTCACAGTAAAATGACACATGTAGAGGCTCCCACATTCTCCTGCCTGGGCTCTGCTTTGCCTCTTAGGCAGTGTGGAGTGAAATGGAGCTGAGCTCTGAGCTACTGCAGGAGATTTGGGGATGGCTGCCATCCAGCAAACCATCCGGCAGCACTTGTGGATTCCAAGTTAAAGGAAGAACAACAGAAACCCTCACCGTATTTCCTATAAGAGAAGGGGGGAGGGTGACCATATTTAATTATTTTATCTTTGTCCTATGTATCAATAAGCCTAATAATAAAAACTGTTTTAAAAATCAACTTGGCCAAGATGCAGCACAACTTCAAAACAACTTCACTGAGTGAAGAAAACTAACAGAAAATACAATCACTCAATTTTGATCATGATGTTCTTCCTTTCTACTTTTCACCAAAGATTACAGACTCCATACACTCAGCCCCAATGTTTAACCAGAGTAGTTAGTAAACTGCAAGCTCTTTCTACAACTGATAGCATTCAAGGGTGAAAAGACAAAGCTTTCAATCCTGTTCTATGCTCAGTGTTGGCCACAATTCACTTCATTTGATTATAATAACCTAGTTAGTGTTACTTTCTTCTTCAGATTTAAAAGCTGCAGCCTAGAAGGATTAAATGACTTGCCCATGGGTCACCCATGTCCCTCTCAACTCACAGCACAGCATCCTTTCACAGTTTACTTTGCCTCCATTTGAAGACCGAAGGGTTAGAAAATGTGACCAAACCTGGTTAGTACCAGCTTCTCTGGTCTGGTCCATTTCCCCTAGTGATGATTCAAACTGGTCACAGGCCATCACTCATCATTAAGAAGAATAGTTTCAATAATCAAATGAAAACAACATTATAAAAACCATTAAAAAAGGAACAACTCTCAATGTGTAAGGAGATCAGAGATGGTCTCATAAAGAATATAAGGCTATGGCTGGGCATAGTGGTGCTCACCTTTAATCCCAGCACTCAGGAGGCAGAGGCACGTGGATCTCTGTAAGTTCAAGGCAGCCTGGTCTAGTCTACAATGGGAGTTCCATAATTATATATATATATATATATATATATATATATATATAGCTATGGTTCAGCTCTGAAAAGGAGCATGATTTGAGGCTAAGAACTGAGAAAGAGGGGCTCTTAAAGTGACACAAACGACAGAAGCAAAGAGAAAGACAAGGGTAAGCAAAAGAACAAAAACAAGAACAAAACTAAGACTGGAGCATAAAGGGAGTCCAGCTTAAGAGGAGAATACGAAATATTACAGGATATGAACAGCACAATTCTGTTCACAAATCTGTTGCCTCAGGGGAGTTCTGACTGTTAGTATCCTGTGGCTAGTAGGTAAAGCACTGGCTTGGCCTCAAGTCCAGCCTCTCTGCAAAGCGCTCTGCTTTTTCCGCTCTGCCCTTTCTAAGTCTCCACAATCATCTCCAAGCTCCTCTGCAACCACAGGTAGGATTCTGGTCCTCTGAACATCTAGTAACTGTTCTAACCTCACAATTTATCCCCGGTTGAGTTCCAAAGAGAACCAGGATGAAGACTAAATGGGAAGGAAAGGAAGCACTGAGAACAACGCCTGGATCCAAGCAAATGCTCAGTGCAAGGCAGGTCTTCTGCTCCTCCAGTCTCTGACCCAGGTGAAGCCTCCTTTGATGACCACTTTGGCCTACACAGCTCTGCTGAAGCATGGCAGAGATCTAAGCAGGGATGAAGCAGCACAGGGGTCACAGAGATACAATCTAGGGCTGACTCCTCTCTATACTGAGAAAGTAAATGTACCTAAAGGGGCAGTGGCTATTACAGAGGTGAATAGCTGTTACCAAAACAATGGCTGTGTTCATCCCATTACTATTACTGAAAAACTGTATTGCTTTAGAACAATCACTCTGAAATTATCAGATAAATGCCTGACGAAAGACCAAGCAGAGCCACTCTACTGGTGATGCTAACACAAAGATCTGAGAGCATCTCTTACCTCCAATGGTGAGCTGCAAAGGAATCTTGTGAACTGCAGAGTCCAGTTTGAATAGGATCAATTTCATCCAGGAAAGGAGCAGTAAGAAAGAACACACAAAGAAAAATATTACATAATTTTCCAGTGAGAACATCTGAAGCCAAAGTCTATACAAAGTTAATGTTTTCTATAATGTACAATTTATCCAGAGCACACAGTTCAACTTAGCCCATAAAAAGTACTCAACTATTTGAACTAGTTTACAAAAACAACGGTAAATATTTGTGTAAAAGCAAATACAGCACAATTAGTCCTAAAATAGTTACATTTTTAAGTTTTATCTCACAATCTCTGAGCATAAACCAACCAAACAAAAAGAGTCAGTAAGAAAGGAGTCAACCATCTTTCTGATCCTAAATGTAGAGCAAGGTTTAGTTAATGCCAAGAATAGGTAGAACTCAAGACCCACTCCAAGACCCAGTGGAGTGAGAGTGTGGCATGCCCGCATGTGGCATCTCACTGCCACGTTTCCTCTATCATCTCTCTTCACGCCATATTCCTCTTTTCCTTTTTGTTCTCCTCTCTTTCTCCTACTCCCTATTATGTTCTTTCACCTCTCTTTCATTAATGACTTACACGTAGGATAACAGAACACTAAATTACTATTACATGTTGCTTATCTCTCAGTATTTAAACAAACAATTCTGGAGGGAGGGGCAGGAACTATTGACAATACAAAGTGTCATATGTCCATACATATAGATGACAGGAAATTCATGTGTTCATAGATATATTTATAGAATCCCCTTTGAGAATCACTGTGATAATCAAATATCCAAGTAATATAAATTCATCTTTCTAAATTCATATTAACAACAGTAAGCTGTAGTGACAGGCCTGTTTCCAAGCACTGGTGAACTTCTCTATAACAAAGCTAATTTGTACTCACAGGGAATACAAAGAATTTCTACTCTCTCTGAGATACACAGAGAGGAGCTAGGGATATAGTTCGATGCCCATCCTGCAGGAGGTCTTGGGTTTGAGCTTCAAAACTGGAAGAGGAAGGGACTGAAATAGCAGTAAAAGTATATAACACCTAGGATTTCCTTCTACATCACTGGAGAAAGGTGTAGAGGTAAGTAATGGAAGTTGAACAAAACAAGACTATTCCTACTAAACTAATGAGTATAAGAGATAAAGACAGAGGATTCCTTCATAGATGATTAGTTCCACTCAAAGTTTAGTTTTCTATAAGAAACTTCCCTTAATCCAGTTTTTAAAAAGTATCAGCTACACCCTCCCCAAACTATAAAATACACTCCTAAAGTAACACAGGGCATGTCAAAGCTACTAGTATCATCTAGGCTCTAAACTGCAAGATGCATTAAAGTATAGAGACTGTAAAGTTTTTTTTCTTTAATATCCAACACAATTCTATTGTTAGAACTTTTCTGAAAGTACAAGGTAAATCAAAATGCTGCCTTCATAATGCTGACAGGGCACAATTAATTTTATAGTAATGCAGATTTTATGGTCTTGAGGTCTATTGCAATAGCTCAAACCATGTCAATAAACACTCCTCTTTCCCAAAGCAGAAAGTACAACTGAGATAATAGATCAGTTTAACAATGGAAAACAATAGGGAACAGCAAGTTTTTATTTTTATGCCAGAACTTTGATATTATAAGGTTTCTATGCTTTACTCCTATATGTACATGTCAACTATGCTATACATATACTTTTAGATTTGTTAAGCAGCCCACACCAAGTATAGTAGCAACTGATGCATCAATCAAGAGAGCAATCACTTTAAATAACAAACAAGAATGCCGTCTAAGGAAGCTAATGCCTTCCTGAAGTCCAACAATTTACATACACACACACACACACACCACAAACACACACCCTAGCATGTGTATTTGTAATAAGTACAGTTAATATTAGTGATGCCAGGTTTTCAAAATAAGAAATTTGAGCCGGGCGGTGGTGGCGCATGCCTTTAATCCCAGCACTCGGAGGCAGAGCCAGGCGGATCTCTGTGAGTTCAAGGCCAGCCTGGGCTACCAAGTGAGTTCCAGGAGAGGCACAAAGCTACACAGAGAAACCCTGTCTCGAAAAACCAAAAAAAAAAAAAAAAAAAAGAAAAAAAAAAAAAAAAAGAAATTTGAAATGCTCATCATGTTTGAACTGCCAAAATATGAAATACGTAAGTTTCCAACCATAAAGCAGTAAGAACAGAGTAACAAATCACAAGGCACATACATACTATTCCTAGGACATGGAAAGCATTTCAAAAATGCTTCCTCTGCATCAGTGTGAAGGTGAAGGCAGTTGTTTTGTTCCACTTCAGTCAGTTAAAGAAGCCCTAACAATGCCGGGCGGTGGTGGCGCACGCCTTTAATCCCAGCACTCGGGAGGCAGAGCCAGTCGGATCTCTGTGAGTTCGAGGCCAGCCTGGTCTCCAAAGCGAGTTCCAGGAAAGGCACAAAGCTACACAGAGAAACCCTGTCTCGAAAAACCAAAAAAAAAAAAAAAAAAAAAAAAAAAAAAGAAGCCCTAACAAGATTGTACAGGTTATGCTCTCAGTACAAATGCTAACACCTTGAAAAATGATTGGTAAAATGTACTTTGTACGTCCACTAAGACTGACAGCAGAAACAGGTCCCTTTCAACCAACAGCAGCATGATGACAAGGCAAGAAAATGACTATGTTCAATTCTGTTGTGAAATTAAAGCTACTAAAATTTAAGTTCAGTTTAAAAAAATTACTATTGCCACAGTAAGTAACACATATTGATACTACAATGCCACCATTTCTAACATGGGTACATTCATGCTAATAAATAAGAAACAATGGGTGTAGTTAATAAGATCTTACTCAAGATATTTAAGCCTATTGAGAAAATAAACATTTTTACCATGTTTTACAAAGTTTCTTATTGACTTACAGATAGGAATATACTTCATCACTCCAGAAATAATAGGATGCAAAAATAGTCACCTTCCTTATTTATCTATATTCCTTATCTATCCATTTTAAAGAATCTTTCTGAAAAAAATCTTAATCTAACTGAAAACAGGCAGGTAGATTTTAAGTTAATAATAGTTAATTTGATTCACTTAATAAAATGTGTAAAAAATTTTAATCATCCTTTTTTGAGACAAGGTTTCTCTGTGTAACAGCCCTGGCTGTCCTGAAACTCTCTTTGTAGACTAGACTGGCCTCCAACTCACAGAGATCCAACTGCCTCTGCCTCCTGAGTGCTGGGATTAAAGGAGTGTGTTACTATGTATGTCTGGCAATTTTTTCTAATTTATTTTATTCTGTAATTAGGTGTGTGTGTGTGTGTGTGTGTGTGTGTGTGTGTGTCTCCCCTAGAGCTAGAGTTACGAAAGGCTGTGAGCAACCCCAAATTGGTGCTGGGAACCAAACTCAGGGCCTCTAGAAGAATAGTATACTCTCCTAACCACTAAGTCATTGTTCCCGCCCCACATCTTGTATTTTAAGATCATATGTATATTAAAATCATAATCATAAAGATTATGGTCTATATTTAAAATTCAACATATCATGTATCACTGCCAATTTAAAAATCCTTTAAACTTCTAAAAGTAAAGTAAGAAAACATTTAGGTCAACATCTGTGTTTCCTAGCAATGGCTTACAAGGAGGCATTCTGATTTCTGATCTTGGTACCCACTATGCTATCCATCACTGGTAGCCTGTCTCACAACACCTTCTAACAGTTTCAGAGAGGCAACTAATGCTTATACTAAGTTTTCCTAAGCAGCATTCTACACGCAAACTGTTCTCCAAGCTATAAGTTATACTTAGAAAGTTCCATTTTTCCTGAGACTTGATTGTTTTGAATGAGAGGAAAGAAGAATAGAGGGGTACATACTTCTAATTTTGTCAGAAATCCAGTAAAATTACTATCAATTATTTTATCTTTGTATTAAAAATACTCAACAGATAAATCTTTTAATGTTCTTGAAATGCCATCTGTTTAGTAAGGAAACATGGTTAATGTTGAATACCAAAATGCAATTTTTACAAAGATAAACTGCATTAAAAACTTTTTTTTTTCCTCAGCCAGGTATAGTGGCACATGCCTTCAATCCCAGCTCTTGGGAGGCAAAAGCAGATGGATCTCTGTGGGTTTGAGGCCAGCCTGGTCTACACAGTGAGTTCAGGACAGCAAGAGCTAGATAGTGAGACCCTGGCTCAAAAAAACCTAATTAATTAATTAGAAGACAACAATTTTTTGTAAAACAAAGAACAGTAGTCAGCTATCTCCATCAAAATGGAATTCCAGTCCTGTAACTGTTCATATCAATTACCCAGAATCTCCTTGTGTTAGCAAGGCATCTCTTTTGCTCCCATTTCCTTGACCTTTTCCTTATTACATGGTCTATAATGTCTCTACTTCAGACAACGTAATAAAATCTTTATTTAGCATTTTGCAATTGCTAAGCTGAATCAACCTCATGGTAAAATTCTCAGTTCTCTTAGGAATTTGGAAGTCTTACTTCAGCTACAATTCTACATTGTGTTAAGTCACATTTTATACTCCTTTCCAATGCCCTACAATTTACATTCATACTGTCTTAAACTGGCTGTTTTCAGGGAAAATAAAATTGAGTTTTATGTTACAAATGTGGCTCTTATAAACATACAATTCTTAGAAATTTAAGTCAACACAGGAACCAAGTTTCATACTACACTGCAAAAAATTTAAAGCTTCAGGAGCAATCTAAAGACACAACCAGAACCATTTTTAAAGTCTCTCAAGAGAATGAGAATTAAATCTGTACATAACTGTGAGTCAAAACTAAGATGAGAACTAATAGATGTTTAATTATTAAAAGAATAAAAATATAAAAAAAAATATTCCCTAAATTCATGTCACAGATTTATTAGGTTGAAAGGTTAATCATGTATATACTACATTCTAACCAGAACTTTGAACATAACATCAGGCCTCAAGGAATCTTAAAAGATGACAATGATTCCTTTAGTCCCAGCACTCGGAAGGCAAAGGCAGGCAGATCTCTGAGGTTGAGGCCAACCTAGTCTACAGAGCAATTTCAGGTCAGTCGTGGCTACACAGACAAACCCTGTCTCAATTCCCCACTCCACCCCCCAAAAAAGGCAATGAAACTCTTTACTGGTGAAAAGAATAGTGAACTATGAGTTCTGTAGTCTGGGATCTCATTAGCTCTACATGTTCATCTGAGTCACTTAAACCATTGTGCCTTTTTTTCTTTTTAATTTGTAAACCAATTTCAGCCAAGCCACTTTCCCACGCTGGTGCCCCATGAATGCTAGACTCCAAAGACACTTCCATGACTTGAGATCCAAATATGCTTGGTAATGCTGCAAGCCAAAGCTGCCTAGCCTCACCTTTGCCTTCCAGAATTACAAGGAATACTGACAGTCTAAGACTCTTCTTATTCCCACATTTACAAAAAGCTTGACTTTCATTTAAGACATTGTTCAAAAAGTTACATGATAAAGGGCTTGTGCCTGCTTTAAATTTCATGTTATCCAGCTATGATTTACGGGTTTTTTGTCGTTGTTGGTTTTGCTTTTTTTTTTTTTTTTTTTTTTGGTTGTTCAAGACAGGGTTTCTTTGTATAACAGCCCTGGCTGTGCTGGAACTTGCTTTGTAGATCAGGCTGGCCTTGAACTTACAGAGATTCACCTGTCTGTGCCTCCTAAGTGTTGGGATTAAAGACATGTGCCACCACACCTGTCAGATTTGTGTTAATTTTTAAGAGGAAAATTACTTCTAAATTTCTCCTAGAGAGGCTCCAAAAGAAAAAAAAATCATTAAAACCACAGATGAGAGATCCTATTTCAAAAGCATGCTGGAGTGTGAATGAAGATACCCTACACCAACAGCTGTCCTCTACACACACATGCATAATCAGACACAGAAATCAAATCGACCTTGAAAAATGGGATACCTTCCAAAAATCAGAATAATATAAATTGAGAATAAGCAGAAAACACCACAAAACCTACAAATCAAAATTAGCATTTGTTGTTATTTATTTTCTTAATGACTGACAGTCTGACTGGAGTAAGTTGCTATCTCAATATAGTTTTGATTTGCATCCCTCTGATGGATAGTGAGGTTGAAACATTTTTTCATGTTTATTGGCCATTTGTATTTGTTTTTTTCACAAACTGCCAGCTCCTTAGCCCATGTTTTGATTAGACTGTTTGTTTCCATACTGTTTAGAGGTTTGTTTTTTTTATATTCTAGATATTAATTCTCTGTCAGATGAATCTCTGACAAAGATTTTCTCCCATTCTATGAGATGCTTCTTCATTCAATTAACTACTTCCTTTCCTATACAGAAGCTTTTTATCCTGAGGTCCCATTTGTCAACTGTTGGCCTTATTTCTCAGGCAAGTAGGATTCTGTTCAGAAAGTCCTCACCAATTTCTCTGTCTTGAAGAGTTTTCTCTACAATTTCCTCTAACAGTTTCAGAGTTCCAAGTCTTACACTGAAGTCTCTGATCCATTTGAAGTTGATTGTTGTGAAGGGTGAGAGGCCACAATCTAATTTCATTCTTCTATTTGGAATATCCAATTTCCCCAGCAACATCTGTTAACAAAGCTGTCATTTCTCCAACGTCTACTTTCATATCTTTGTCAAAAATCCGAGGATGTTAGCTTGGGCTGGTGTGTGTGGACCTTTCGTTCTGTCCCAGAGAACAACTTAAGCTCTGTGTGGGCCAGTACCATGCTGTTTACTTACTGGGCCTTTGTAATATAACTTGAAACCATCAGTGGTCTCTCTTCTCAGGACTGCTTTGGCTATTTTTATGCTTCCAAACGAATCTGAAGATTTTTTTTTCCCTATTTCTATGAACAATGGCACTGGAATTCTGATGGTGATTGCAATCAATCTGTAGACTGCTTTTGGTTAATACAAGTACTTCCACTATTTTAATTCTTCCAACTCATGAACATAGGAGGTCTTTCTGGCTCACAGTACTTTCTTCAGTTTCTTTCGCCAACATTTTAAAGCTTTCACTGGAGTAGTCTTTCTACGCTGCGAGGAATGAAAACTAGTCTAGTCTCTGTGGAAATTAGTATGGACGTTTCACAAAAAAACTAGAAATACAGAGCCACACATAGTGGCACATGCCTTAATCTTAGCACTCAGGAGGCAGAGGCAAGCAGATCTCTGAGTTCAAGGCCAGCCTGATCTACAGAACAAGTTCCAGGACAATCAGGACTACACAAAGAAATCCTGTCAAAAAAAAAAAAAAAAAAAAGATAACAAAAGGAGCACACAAGAAATATATCTATCGCCTTATGTTAAGGACTCCAAAGAAACATGGCAGAGACAATTGTGTAGCAGCATTTATTGCAACACTATTTTAAACTATTTGAACACTAGTTCATTTTTTTTTATTTCTTAGCTAGAATGTGCAAGACTATGCCTTATTCATTGAGGTATCTTTCTACCATAGTGTCACAAACATACAAGGAATTAAAACATTCATATGATTTGGTGAATAAAAGAATCACATTCTTCTACAACCCAGGAGAAAGAAATATGGGAGTTACTCTAAATGTAAAGTTTTGAGCTGTTTCTAGAATGACTGTAACAAAGAGCCCAGAAATATATGCACCAAAACTTATAAACCAGCACAAATATTCTGTATTCAGACATATTTAGGCAGAATTATTCTCTGGGTAAGTATTATTTCTTTACTTTTGTAACTACCAACTAGAGGAAAATCAACTACTTTTAAGTCATGCAAGCAGTTACCTAAAATTATTTGGTATACACAATGAACTGCTACAGCAAAACCACAAGTGTTCCTTGTTTAGACTAAGCATCAGTAGGTAGTACTGTTCACTATATAGTTCCTCAGATTTAATGGGAAAAGCAGACCTAAATAGAAAGCCTAAAGACAAATGGCACTCACAGCAAGAGTATTCCTATTGTACGAGCTTTGCACTCACTAAAATGTGCTTAACTCATTGTAGGTAAATTTCAACACTGGCTCAGAAAATTAAAAGCAATTTCTATTTATTATAGGAAGACAACTGTCAAGAGCTTTTGACATCATTCAAATTTTCCTTTTTCTTCCTGAATAGTTTACAATTTGACAACAACTAAATTCTCTCTTCAACGTTTCTTAAAAGCTGTCAACTCTGAGGCTCATCCAATGGACAAAGCTTGGCCTTCTGAGTCCCAGGAACACTGCTGGGTACTGTGCCTTTCTTCAGGCTCTGGCAAACATTTTTCTAAGTTAGAATAACAAGCACAAAGTATGTGACTGACTTTAGTGACCTAATATAGCCAATTTATCAAATGGAAAGGACTGGCCCAAGTCTAAGCAAGTTCTGCCTCCTGCGGAAACCTAGAGATGCCTATGTTTCCTCCTCCTCCAGATTCAAGGAAAGAAAAGAAATACACATATAAAGCTCACAAATGGTGCTCTTTACATGTTTCATGTGGTATAACAGGATGAGTCAAAATAGCATAAAAATTTCTTAAGATTACCTGTTGACAAATCATATTTCCCCCCCCCTTTAGAATAAATTAATACTAAAACTCAAAACTAGGGCTGGAGGGTTTAGCTAAAGTGCATGAGGCTCAATTCTCAATATTGCAATAAAATAAGTAACCAAATAAAACATGTGACTTTTCAATTCAAATGAATATATTAATATAAATGGAAAAACAAAACAATAAGAAAGTAATTCTACTTGCCAATACTGACTGAACTGACAGACATCTCATTTATTTGCTCCTGACCTTACTGCAAAGGCCAATGAGCTCTTGGCAAATGTCTAAGCAGCAGAGCAGACTATTTTTAAGAAACAGCTGGAGAGAAAGAAATCAGAGGTTGCCAAATTATGAAGTACTCAGGAAGAAAACAGTGGTCTTGGTATTTGTGACATCCTGATGACTCCTTACAGCTCCTTATAGTACAGATTAGTATGTCATCATCCGTCCACACCCTGGGTCAAACGCCTTTACAAGGATGACCTTATTTTACTCCTCACAATAAACACTGTTATACTACTCCCTTCACATTGCACCAATAGGGAACTTAAAAGTAAAAACAGCTGAAGAGCCAGGCGGTGGTGGTGCACGCCTTTAATCCCAGCACTGGAGAGGCAGAGGCAGGCGGAGCTCTGTGAGTTCAAGGCCAGCCTGGGCTACAGAGTGTGTTCCAGGAAAGGCTCCAAAGCTATACAGAGAAACAGAGAAACTTTGTCTCCAAAAACAAAACAAAACAAAAAACAGCTTAGAGCCACATGGGAAATGAGTGGAAGACTAAGGTTTAAGGCAGAAAACCAATCAGTTTACACCTCACCCTTGGTGTTTCTCAGCTCATCAATATTCTAACCCAAACAGATGGAATTATAACTGTTATCACTCATCTCATCAACCCAAACAATTTTTCATTGAACACATTTACTTTCAGACAACATGGTTCATCAAGAATTACCATCAGGGCCTGAAGAGGTTCTTGCAGAGGACCTGGATTCAATTCCCAGTACCCACATGGTAGTTCACAACCATGTATAACTCCAATTTCAGGGGCTCTGATACCCTCTTCTGACCTCCATGAGCACTTCCCCACAGTAACCCTGTGGGGAAGACAATGGTGGAGGCACAGGGATGCTAAAATATAACAAGAGCAAAATAATATTCCCGAGGGCATACAAAAGCCAGAATCAACAGGCAAGTCCGGGTAGGTGTTCTGTTTGAGAACAGACAAGAACAAAATACACTGTGGGAAAGTTGTCATTTTAAATTCTCAGAGAACGTAGAATGTTTCAGTTCTTTGGAAAATCTATTTCAATACTTCTTTCACTGATGTTAGTTGTTCTATATTAATTATTTAGGCTGACTTCAGCCCTCCAATATGCAGCCCATGGTCTGACGTAAAAGTGCTAACTTTCCTACATGTTGCCCTGCACTAAACACTTGTGTTTCTTTGGAAAAATTCTTTAAGCCTCTATTATATAGAACAAAAGTTCACTGGGGCAGTAGTGGCACACGCCTTTAATCCCAGCATTTGGGAGGCAAAGGCAGTCGATCTCTGTGAGTTTGAGGCCAGCCTGGTCTACAGAATGAGTTCCACGCCAGCCACGGCTACACAAGAGAAACCCTGTCTCAAAAAGGAAAAAAATAGAGAGCTGGAGAGATAGCTTAGCAGTTGAGAGCATTGAATGCTCTTCCAGAAGTCCTGAGTTCAATTCCCAGCAACCACATGGTGGCTCACAACCACCTGTAATGAGATCTGGTGCCCTCTTCTGACCTGCAGGGACACATGCAGGCAGAACACTATATACACAATAAATAAATAAATTTAAAAAAAAAAAAAAAAAGGAAGGAAGGAAAGTAAGTTAAACTAGATACAGAGATCCTCTTATCTCTAATGTTATATATGATACTGACTAGTGATCTGAGACAATGTTTAGGAAATTTTAAGCAACAGAAATTGTATGCAAAAAATTTTCCCTGAACTAGCTTGAATTCCCCTTCCTCATTCCCCCCCCTCCAAAAAAATACTAACAACATTATGCTGGAAATTCAACAGTACTTTTGCACCAATGAATTTAAGTAAATGAATTAAACCCTTTGGTAATTTAACTACTATCAGTAGCAAATTCCAAATTCTTACGAAGTTTTTGACTGACTACCATATACTACTGAGTCCTAACTCTGAAATTGCTCATAAAAAGCAATTTTTAATTAAATTACCTAAGACTTCCACTTCAAGTTAACTCAGGTTTTAAATTTTTGTTTAGAGGCCATGAGTATGTTTCAATGGTAGAGTACATGCCAAGCATCAGACCCTAGGTTCAATCCCCAAGTACCTCCCCCAATTCAAAACACTCAGATCCCGCCACCATACAAATTCAGCTAATTCTAAGGTAGAGTACAGTATCTATGAAGTAGTACATGACTGACTACATGTGATTGGTCTCTGCATAACTCTGATACATTGAATGATTTTCTAAATACAATAGAGTAGAACTACCAAGAGAAAAGGAAGCCGAAAGCGTGCGTCTCTGTATTAAATGACATTAAGACATTTAAAACATACCCACGTGATGAACCACTTGTGCTTGCACTTGAATCAAAGCAATGAAGTCTAACAAAGAGAAACCGCATTTTCAACACTTCTTGGGTTGCAAACACTAAGCTGCCCATCACACTGGGAGAGCACTGAGTCCAAGGGAAGAGCAAAGGTGTTTCAGGCCTAGACCACCACCTGGTGGCCGGAGGGAGGCAGCAAATCAACACCCCACCGGCTCCTCTCCTGTCTCTGACATTCAGAAAGGAACACACACTGGCTGCCCGGTCACATGTACTTAAATATAAATAATTTCCCCAAAGTAGAGGTCCTTATATTTCTGTCATAGCGAGGTCTACAAGTTAATTTTTAAAATGAGCTTTTAGTGGCTTAGACACTTTTTAAATTTTTATTTTATTTTCTTATGTGTTTGAGCATTTTTGCCTGCATCTAAGTCTGTGTACCACATGGGTGCCTGGTAACAATGGAGGCCAAAAGAGGGGATTAGATCCCCTAGAACTGGAGTTACAGACAGTTAAGAGCCACCACGTGGGTGCTAGGAATCAAACCCAGGTCCTTTGCAAGAGCAGCCAATGCTCAGACTTTTTTTTTTTTTTTTTTGGTCTAAGTCATCAAATTTTTAAAAAGTAACATATTGGGGGGTGGTGAAGAGGCTCAGCAGTTAAGAGCACTAGACCAGACTAGCCTCAAACTCAAGGCAATCCTCCTGCCTCTGCCTCCCAAGTACTGGAATTACAGTCATGCACACCATTACACCTAATAATGAAAGTAAATTTTATTAGGTTTATTATATTGTGCCATACAGAAACATGTCTCCCTTTTTGAAAATGCATGCTTAAGAATTTAGGAGTGAAATGTCACATGTGTAAATTAAAATGCTTCACACTGTAAAGGATAAAGCAAAGGAAAAACTAACATGGTTCAACTTAGAGGATGGATACATAGATAAGTATGAAGACAGCAGTCTTTCAGCTTTCTGTGTTGGACAAAGCTCATAATAAAATCTGGAAAACAATCATGGAGTACAAAATCTGAGGCCACCAAGGCTATGACTATAGCTTTTTAGATAATTAAAAGCTAGAAATCACAGTAATTATTTTAAGAAACAACTGGTGCGTAATAATTTTTATTAAATAATAGCATTTTTCTAGAATTCAACATCAAATTTTCAGCAAAAAATGACATTTATATTTATATAAAACTATTGGCTTTTAGAAAGCAAATATTCTTAAATGTTGCCTTTATCCTGTATTATACACAAGGCAGCTCACAAATCATCTATCTGGTTTATAAATATTATTTTCTGAAAATCTGACACCTGCCTGAATGAAAATCATACTGGAAATACATACTGGAATAATTTGTAAATCCTATATAATTTTTCTATGTGCAATTACATGACACTTTCCTAAAGATGCTGGAAAAAAAAACTGACTTGCTATCAAGAATATCTAATATTTATCTTTTTTTCAAATTTCTCAAAAAAAAAACCTTACGGAATTTAAAGGATTATTTTATGATTAATGACACAGCCCAAATGGATTTTGTACACTGATGACAGATTGTTAGTTTAAATTTCTTACAACAGAAAAGCAAAAACAGAAAAATAGTTCTCCCATTACAATTAACAAAACTACACACTACAATGTGTTACTATAGTCTCTTAAAACAAGCTAGGAAAAGAAAATTTTTTCAAAAAAAATAACACTTCTGACTTTTCTTTTTGTCTCATGAAACACAGGAACACTAGCTATTTGCTCATGGAGAAAATTAAAATCATACACAGGGGGAATTTCTCTTGGAGCTCATGTCAAAATTAGTTGTCCCCCCAAGCCCCATGTAAAACAGACTTCACAACTGGAAGAACAAAGCGGCATGCTCAAGTCCCTTTCTCTTGGCGGCCAGCACCCCCCCAACACACACACACACACACACACACACACACACACACACACACGACAGAAAACACCTATGAGGCATGTGCAGAAGGACTCCTAGGATGGGAATGAAGCAGGTGAAGGATCATATGCACAGCAGAAACCACCTCCTTACACAGAGCTAGCATGGGGTAAGTGGGAAGGTCCTGGGAGTCAGGAGTTCCAACTTATTTATCTTAGGAGAAGACCAAAGGTTTGAACTGTGTACAGTGCCCTGAAGATAAATGACACAGGAATGTCACAAAAAAGAAACACACAAAAAACCCAGAACACTTCTGCACATGGTAAATGAGTGTTGAGCAAAAGCATAAAGAAGGGAGACGCTTTACTCGCCCAAAGGAACTGGCTATATGTGAGATGAATTATGTATGGGGGAGTTCAAGCACAAATACTCTTGACAACAGTGGAGATTATGGTGGGAAGCAATTAAGAGGAAGCCAGAAGTTCCTTCCGAGCAACAGCTCAACTGTGGACCAGGGGCTTTCCCAAGAGAAGCAGGAAGGGAAACAACCAAAAGACCCTTCTCAGACCAGCCCTCAAAAACTGCCCCAGCCAAGAAATCCAGACTGAATTACACCTGACTACAGAGAAACACACACCAAGTGCTGCTGAAAACAAAACCACCAGGAGAGCAGAAGAGCTGCATGTGAGGTCAACAGAAGCAAATGCTGGGAAAGATCAAGGGAAGAGAGAGAGAATGCTACTGAAGCCACTGTGACCGAGGAGGCTGAGCTTCTAACAAGATGACACAGACTCTCAAACACTAGGGCATACTCGCCTTTCTTTGCCTCACTGATGTGCATACTTGGTTTGTTGGAGCAGGAACATATAGAAAATGAATGCAGTGATAGTACAGCTAGAATGGAGCTGGACAGGGGTCAAACTGTGCTAGAGTTAAGAAGTGACACCAGCCTAGGAGGTCTTAAATCCACAGGAACAAATAAAAGCTGAAGAAGCAAGTAAGTTTAATAAAACAAAACATAAACAGCTATTCTTTTTAAACATTTATTTATTTTTAAGTCTATGGGTGTTTTATCTGCATTTATGTCTCTGTACCACACGCATGTAGAGCCTGCAGAGGCCAAAAAAGGGTATCAAATCCCCCTTGGACTAGAGTTAAAGATGTTTGTGAAGGCCGGGCGGTGGTGGCCCACACCTTTAATCCCAGCACTCGGGAGGCAGAGCCAGGTGGATCTCTGTGAGTTTGAGGCCGTCTGGTCTACAGAGCAAGATCCAGGACAGGTACCAAAACTACACAGAGAAACCCTGTCTCGAAGAACCTAAATAAATAAATAAATAAATCAGCAGGCAAATAAATAAATAAATATGTTTGTGAGCTACCACAGGGGTGCTAGGAATCAAACCTAGGTCTTCTGGAAAAGAAGCAAGTGCTTTTAATTGCTAAGCCATTTCTCCACCCCAATATTTAGTTATTCTTATCCCTTTTCTCAGCTTATAAAAGACATAAACACTTTTAAAGGTTTATTATTCTTATTTTTAATTATGTGCATGAAAATTTGCCATGTATGCATGCCTGAGGAGGTCAGAAGAGGTTGTTGGATCCTCTGTAGCTAAAGCTCTGGTCCCTTGTGAACTGCCTTAATATGGGTGCTACGAACCAAACTTGGGTCCTCTGGAAGACCACTTACTCTTAACCACTTAGCTATCTCTCCAGCCCCAATACACAAAATTATATAAAATATAACTGATTTACAACATACATAAAACATGTTAACAGTAACATGACAGCACAAAAAGGGAACAGACAAGAGAAACTAGAGCTACCCAGAAGTAACACTTTCGTTGTATCTACAAGGAATGAAGTTAGTATAAATCTGAAGTAGACCCTGTAAAGTAAAATCTATAGGGTAAGTTCTAGATTAGGTACTTTCAAGATATTTTTATGACTCAAAAATTTAATAAAAAAAATCTAAAAAGGATTTTAAATGTTATATAAGAAACTAATCATGTATTACAAAAGAAAACAATTAAAAGCATCAGAGGAACAAAATGACAGAGATGTACAGAAATGAAAAATGCAGGTAAAATCTATCAAGCCTTCTGGGCTCTGCCTTAAAACTCCCCACTCTTGAATAGAGACATCCTCTGTATGTTCACCACCGTGGTGACTTCACACCAGGCAGGATCTTCAATGATCCAGCATGCTACCAATTACTCCCACCTCTGTAAGACTTGTGGTTCAGGTAAAGAGCATCTTCCACCAGAAATTTTAAATTCTTCATTGCCCCAGCTTCTGTGACTGACTCTGGGATAAGAATATACCTCAAGGAGCCAGGCAGGACATGCTTTCAGATTCTTCACTGAAGCCACTGTGAAAGACTCATGTTGGTTTTTAAAGGCTGAGGTCTAGACTGTTAGAATGAGGCACCCTACAGTAACAGCATCCATCTCTACTGCCATGAAGTCAGCCTGAGATTAAACAACTGTAGAGAAAACTGGAGGTGGAAGACAATGAGTTCAAGACACAGAGCTGGTATTCCCAGAAGGAATAAAGCTAGTTTTGAATTATATATACAAATAAAATTCTCTTGTTTAAAAAGAAAATTATCACTTCAAGGGCTAAGTTGTAGCTCAGTGGTAGAATGCTTGCGTATCATGTACAAAGTTCAATACCCAGCACCACAAGAAAAAAAGTCAGTGCAACGTTGGTTTTCGTTGCCTACCAAATTGATTTTTCTCAGTAACTAAACTATTCTATACATATTTTTAATTCTTCCTAGATTGTCTTAGGTCATTATCAAACTTTTTTAGTAAGTCAAGACACATATTAAAGTACTGAAAGACAAAATGGCACAATGGATCTGGAACAAAATAATCCAACAAAATAGCAAAGAGCACAAAGAGGGAGACAAAAATCAAGATGGCAGCATGCTGAGAATTGCTGAAAATGGGAAATGGCAGTTAGGTGTTTAGTACTTCCAAAAACAACTTTTAAAAGAAGTCTGGCTCCTAACTAAATCTGCCCAGCTCATCCATTCTCTGTCACCTGACACACGGCCAATGCTTTAACCATACTAAGCTAAGCAGTGATTCCTTAAGTACACCATGTAGTTCAGTCCCCACACTGTTGCTCATGCTCCAACTGTTACCAGGAACACTCTTCTCTCTTTCAGTCCAGACATACTCCTACTCATCTGCCATGCTTGGCTCAAGGTCACTTCTGCACCTGTCGGTGCCTTTATTCCAACACATCACCACCCCACTGTTACAACTGTAGACTCTCATTCATTTAATATCCACAGCTGAGAAATGGAGGCCCCCGACAAGTGCTTGTTAGATGATGCTCTATACACTAATCTCAACAGGTTTGTGCTGTGGACTATCTTTCTAAACTCTGTGAATATGTGTTGCTCTGATTGGTTGATAAATAAAGCTGTTTGGCCAATGGTGAGGCAGAATAGGGTGAGGTGGTACATTCGAACTGGAGAGAGAGGAGAAGGAAAGGAGAGTGGGGCAGACACTGCAAGCTGCTGCCAGGAGAAGCAAGATGTGAAAGTACCAGTAAGCCACAAAGCCACATGGCAATGCACAGATTAACAGAAATGAGCTGAGTTAAGTTGTAAGAGCTAGCTAGGGAGAAGCCTGAGCCATAGGCCATATAGTTTGTAAATAACATAAGCCTCTGTGTCTTTACTTGAGACCAAGCAGCTGAAGGAGGCGGGTGGGAGAGATTCAACCCGACCGCAGAGACCAGAGAAACTTCCAGCTACAAGTTTGGTTCTTTCACTTCATGGTATAGGCAGTAAATGTCTGCTGACTTAGGCTGGAGGACAAACCCTTAACAATGCTGTATTCAGGCTTCTGGTGAGAAAGCTATGTAAGAAAACCTCTTGAATTTACAATTATTTTTCATTGAAGGACTTAAAATGTTAGGTCTGAATCCTTCCCACAAAAGATCTGTAACAAACACTCATAGTCATCAGCACTACTTAACAGCTAAGATACACTGTATTTCTTTACAATCATGTCAATGCAGGGAAAAATGTTTAAGAGACAGTACCTCAGTCTTTCCACACTCAATAGGTGAATCCTGGTGTATGGCCACTTGATACTTGGCATATAAAGAAAAGGACTGGTTGAAGGATGCCTTGAACTCTGGGTCCTCAAAGGAGGCAGGTACTAGCCTCACCTTCAGAGCAAGGAAAATATGAGCCAATGCTATTGAACCAACTCTACCTGTTGACACGCTTCTGAAGGTGAGGCTAGAGGAAGATCTCCACAAACCACTTCCAAAGTTCAGCCAGGATTTGTCATAAAACAGCAGGAATGGAGCTAAGTGGCACTAGGCCTGAGTGCCAACTTTCTACCAACATTCATGAAAATCTTAAACTCCCAAGAGCCAATTTGTTTCTCCTTTGATTTTTCTCTATCAACCAGCTGTGCTGTCACATACAGTAGTCACTACTGTTTCTAACTGGTCTTAGCCAGTACTTCTGCCACCTCTACTTAATTAAGTATTTTAGGCTTTTTTCACCCCATACTTTTTAAATCATCTGCTATATAAAATTATAAGTGGACAAGGATGTCTATTCAAGACCTTTTCCTACACATCTCTGTTATATATGGGTAATCCGTTAATAAGGAATAACTGAGCTGCTATGAACTCTTTCTAGAATGTTCTAACATGGATGAAGCATAGCAACACACCAGGCCAAGTACACTTTCTTCTCATGGGTATTAACTCGAAGCTCCACCATTGATTTATAGATAAATGTATCTATACACAGCAGCTTTGAATAAAGGCAACTTTGCATGTGACTTTCCACTTTGAAATTATGTATAATTGGCACTTAACATGACAATAGTGATTTCACATTTACAGACTGTCCACTCACTCAATCTTATCTTTGTGCAGATATGCTACAAATTGGATATAAACAAAAATATAGTACAATTAAACCAAGATCTCATACTTGGCCTGCTGACCTGGCTCACAGTTGGTTTATCAGGTGGATCCTTGTGAATAACCATCTGGTAACGCTTATAGACCTGGTAAGACTCCTGAAATGTGGCTTTGAACTGAGGACTTGGTGGAGAAGATCTCACCACCCTCACCTTCAGAAGGAGTTAGAAAACAGTTCATTAATTCATTCGTTGATTCACTTCTACAGAACATGCAGTCACAGAAACTCCCCATCAAAAACCATGTTTCAACAAACATTAAAGCATAAACACATATTTTAACACAAAAATCAATTTAGTAAATGAAGAAAAAGTTATTGCAGCAATATACAGTCTACTTAAAGAAAGCAAAAGAGTGTATTTAAGCCCTGTATATTTAAGCCTTATCTCTGAGGAATTAAAAACATCTATTACTACTGTGAACTGACAGATCCTTCTTAGCACTAATAACACAACTACTCTTTAATTTTGGTGGTCCACAACTTACTAAAAGTCAGTCAGTCAGAAACACTAAAAACTGTAACTACCTTTGGCCACCTTCACTCCTCATTAACTCTAAACCTACAACTAACCCTGGAACTATGAAAAGCAACTTTCACAAAGCATATCCACTTCACTGTGGAGTTAAATGCAGACTCTTATGTTTCCTTTATGCTGTACAATGTCAACATCTTGGACAAGTAAGCAAAGCTCTCTGGGCCTTAAATGAGGAAAAGTTAAAAATGGTAACTGTGCGCAGGACTAGCTAACATTTACCTTATTAATTACTAACAGTTAAGATGCATTAAATGCAATACAATAAGGGCATAACTAGGTACTTCATGTTGGCACAGGGAAGTGTGACACCCAGCAGATAACAAATTCCTCACACCCTGGGTACTACAATATTAAAAATGTAAACGCTGATACCTACAGAACTGCTGTTTGAGGTGTAGTTGATTCTCTGAATAAACTACTTAGGATCAAAGGATAAAAACCTCTTCTTAAAGTATTTTAAGTAGTATAGTCAATTCTCTACAATTCTGGAAGGAGGAAACTCAATACCTATATCAAAGTAACAAGCAGGTGTAATGGTCAAAGCTGTTAAAATTTGTCTAATACATATATAGTGAACCTTTTAAAATTCCTGTGTGTCTGTGTGTGTGTAGTGCATGCACAGGAGTATATGTGTACACATGTCTATGTTTGGCAGGATGAATGTGGTCCACTGTTCTACATCTTAATGCCTCTCACTGACCCAGAAGCTCACCATTTTAGCTAGGCAGATTGGCTAGCCAACAAGCTCTGGGGATCTGCCTGCGTAAACCCCACAAAACTGGAGTTATAGGCATACACTGCCATGCTTTTTCCATGGGTGCTAGAGATTTGAACTTAGGTCTTCACTCTTCCGCACTGAACCATCTCTTCAGCCCCATCAAGGTTAGCATCAATATCCTTGGATAATATTAAGCTTGATTGGACAAATTCAATTAAGCATAAGAATATTTTTAAATTATTATGGTTAATGTTTTAGAAATTAATTCTATTATATGTAATTAATACTGAAAATTCCAATGTGAAGGCTGGAGAAATGGTTCAGTGGTTAAAAGTGTTGCCTGCTCTTCCAGAGAACCTGGGTTCAATTCCCAGCACCCACATGGCAGCTCACAACTGTCTGAAACTCCAGTTCCAGGGGATCCAAAACCCTCACACAGACATACATGCAGGCAAAACACCAATGCATATAAAAACAAATAAATTTTAGGAGATGGAGAGATGGCTCAGAAGTTAAGAGCACTGGCTGCTCTTCCAGAAGTTCTGAGTTCAATTCCCAGCAACCACAGGGTGCCTTACAACCATTTAGAATGAGATCTAGTGCCCTCTTCTGGCATGCAGGCAGAACACTGTATATATAATAAATAAAACTTCAAAAAAAATTTTCAATTTGTTGCTGAAATATGAAACAGTTTGGAAAAATGGGAATTTAGCACAAAAAAAAAAATTAGCTAAATTGGGTAGGATTTATTTTTGTTTGTCTGTTTTGGTTTGGCTTTTCAAGATAGGGTTTCTCTGTGTAACAGCCCTGGCTGTCCTGGAACTCACTCTGTAGACCAGGCTGGCTAGGATTTCTTAATGAGAAAGGATTCGGTAGTTATGCTGACTAATTTTATGTCAAATTTGACACAAGCAAAGTTATTTGAGAGAAGGGAACCCCAACTGAGAAATGGCTTCTAAAGATCTACCTGTAGGGCATTTTCTTAATGAATGATTGGTGAGGGAGGGTCCAGCCCATTGCAGGTGGTGCCGCCCTGGAGTTCTACAAAAAAGCTGGCTGAGCAAGCCATGGGGAGCACGCCAGTAGAAGTACCCCTCCATTGCCTCTGTATAAGCTCCTGCCTCTGGGTTCCTGCCCTGCTTTGAGTTTTTATCTTGACTTCCTTCAATTAAGAATAGCAATATGGAAGTGTAAGCCAAATAAATAAACCCTTTCCTCTCCAACTTGCTTTTTGGTCATGGTGTTTTGTCACAGCAATAGTGACCCTAACTAAGACAGTAGTATAAGTTAGTACAGATTTGTATATGTGACACTGGTGCTACCTTGATCAAGACCTAGATTAAAATATTATAATAAAACTGATTTACTTATTATGATCTAAACTATCTTTTACCATTTTAATTTCTAAAATTGAATTAATTTTAAATTAATTTTTAAATACTTTTGTTTTTGTGAACTACTTAACTACAATCAAGTAACACAGAAAGTCATAGTACCCTGCTTAATAACATGCTACAATTGAATTTTAAAAACAATTTTAATAATAGTTTCCTAAAATATTTTCAAAAGCTCTTAAAGAATTTTCTTAAATAGAAAATAAATGCTAAATAGTAAAATAACAACTTGTAGGCATGAGTTCAAAGAAAATAAATACCCAACACAAAACAAAACACAAACGGCCACAAAAACCCTCCAAGTACCTCTAACTTGTGTGATGCATTCTCTGGTAAAGACTCAAAAATTAAATCTTCAAGTGACTTGGGCTGATTGGATTTAGCCTTTGGTAGCAAAGACGCTGGCTGACCTTGAGCCTGGAAACCCTCAAAGGCTCCAGCTGCGTTTTGCTGCATGAGTTTTAACCTTTTCCTTTCTTTCCGCATTTCCTTTGCTTTTCGACATGGAGGCTTACTCAAATCAGCTCCTTTACCTAAAATGAATGTCAAAATATTAGACTAATGACATTTGACTCTAGAAATGTTTTTTCAAGTCTTATAGATTATACAGAGTTAAGTCCAAAGAGTTCACATTGAAGCTTCACAGGATCATTAAAATTCTAGAGACAGGAGCAGTCAAAGAAGGCACATAGTCATACAAACTTCTCAAGGCAGTTCTATTATTGAAAGGAATTCATTTGTCCGTCCTCGATCCATCCATCCATCCAATTTAAATATCTGCCCATTTTTCTACTTCTGCAAGTAGAAATCATCACATTTCTACTTCTGCCTCTCTGGCCCATATTTCTAGGAACATTTTTTAATCTAGAATAAACACTGGGTGGGTGGTGGGTTTGTTTCTTTTAATTAAGAAGAATCTTTGCTCATTTTAACATATTTATGTCTCCAGTTAGAGCTCACAGTTCCGGTTAATGAATTTTGTTCTAATTAAAAGATCATGTATTAACTGACAGCTCTGTAAAACTATCTGGTGTGGTTTTTCACCCCTTTAAGTCCAGCACTTGGGAGGCTGAGGCTGTGGATATGTTCTAGACCAGCCCCATCTTCAAAGAGGGTTCTAACCAGAACTACATAGTCGGACCATTGCCGATAGCCATAACAGAAGCAGATGGCAACTGATATTCAAGATGTCAGCCCACCAGGAGAAAAAAACACTCTGATGGGAAACCTCGTTCAGGCAAGGCCATGAGGCAACAGAGTCCAGAATTATCGATTGGTTCTGTTTGTAATTTCACATGTGCTATTTCAATTTTTCCCTAGCGGCTATAGGGAACCCCCCACTGCCTGTATTATAGTGTGCTTTCCTCAAGTATGCATACCGCTCCATCTGGGGATTTCTATCTGTGGATTGTCTAGAAGATGACTCCTCCTTAAACTGCACTGTCTACTTGATATCAATAATGTTAGCTTAAGTCAGGGATTATAAATTCACTGGAAGCTGTTTTAGATCACAGCTCAGGTTGGCATAGGAAAATAGTTAAATTTCCCTAGCTGCCAAGATAGCTGTACACTATTAGGTGAAAGCAGCTTTAGATTAGACCAGGAGTCTTGCTAATGGTTTTTAAGATAAAGTATTCCCAGGAAAGACAGTCCAGTTCACAAGGACATAATAGCCAGCTGTCTGATTTGTTGAACCAAGATTAAAGGTACAAAGCAAACTAATTGCTATGCCAGTTTCTCTTGCTAGGTCTGGCTGATAACCTAGGACAAGGAATAACTCTCTGCACAAATTCCTAACCTTAGTTTATTGATACGGGTATGTAACCTGAAGACTCAAAGTTCAGCCAACTAACTTTTTTATTTTGGGTCCTGAAATTGCATGGGTGACAGGGAGCAATTAACTGAGGTCTAGAGACGACGGCTTTCGTACAGATATATCACAGGGGAAGATTTTCCAAATGGCCGGTGCTACAGAGAATAATCTGACTTCATAACCCTGCAAAAGAGTTGCAAGTTTCCTTTTCTTAAGGCCTAAAGTTACATGCAGGACAGAAAATATACTTTTAAGATTTAAAACACATTTAATGTCACTGTGCCTTGGAGAGTGCCAAGTGAGCTCATATTAAGAGATTTAAGGTAATCCTGGGTCTCAACACTTCTCTCTCTGTAAACTCCCAGGCCCAGGAGAGCCCAGCATTTTTGACTGTTAACCACAAAATGTTAGTTTAAATTGTTTAGAAGTGTAGAATGTAGTACTTAATTTTATTTTTCTTAGACTCCTCAGTAGTTTAGTTTTAGAACTCTTTTAAAATGCTTTAAGACTATCTCTCTAGATAGGTAACAATGACTGGTTCTTTCTTTGCAGCTGCAAGTTACAACCCACCAATTAAGATATTGAGATTTATTGCATGTGAGTTGTTCGGATGACTCTATTTCTTATCATTTACTTAAGAAATAGAATGTGACCTTCAAATATAACTCCTCTGGTTTTCCAGGCTGCAATAGACCATGTCTGAAAAAGGGGAGAGGGAGAACCCACAGCTGTCAAGGTATATAGAATAAGAGACAGTGGAACGCTCAGCCCTAAAGGAGAAGTCTATAGCACACTGTCTTCTCCTTAGGCCTATAGCTCCTTGTGGAAGAAGTGGATAGAAACACTATTACTGTGGAATATCTTTCTGTATGCTGTGAACATGTGTTGCTCTCACTGATTGATAAATAAAGCTGTTTGGCCAATGGCAAGGCAGAATAAGGTTAGGCAGTACATTCAAACTGAAGACAGAGATGAAGGGTGGAGTCAGAGCAGATGCCAGCCCGCCACCCAAGGAGCAACATGCCAGCTAATAGGTAACGCCATGGTCACATGGCAATACACAGATTAATAGAAATGGGTTCATTTAAGATGAAAGAGCTAGCTAGCAAGAAGCCTGAGCCATAGACCAAACAATCTGAAATTGCTATAAGCCTCTGTGTGTTTATTTGGGACCAAGCAGCTGCAAGACACAGGAAAACTTCTGGCTACACACTATAATAGCCAGTGGCTGTGGATGACTATAAGAAAACTATTTTCCAGACACAGTGGGGCAATTATACACACGAATTCACAGTAGATGAGACAGCACATGCATGACCTACGCAAGCTCAGGCCAGACAAGAATTCCCAGCATAGAGAAGGGAGGTGGACACAAAGTCCCATCCTAAGCTAAGGAGCAATTGATAGCTGCTGGGAGAGGGAAAGTCACTGTTAAGGTATGTGGACCTGTTGGGTTGATCACCCTGCAGTGAAAGCCACATATCCAAGAACATATGCACAGCACAAATTGGACTTGGTGGGTTTAAAAAGGGAGAGGGTGCCGGGCGGTGGTGGCGCACGCCTTTAATCCCAGCACTCGGGAGGCAGAGCCAGGTGGATCTCTGTGAGTTCGAGGCCAGCCTGGACTACCAAGTGAGTCCCAGGAGAGGCACAAAGCTACACAGAGAAACCCTGTCTCGAAAAACCAAAAAAAAAAAAAAAAAAAGGGAGAGGGATAGTTGAGTGAGCTGGGAAGGAGGCATAAATCTGGAAGGAGGGGAGAGGTGAACATGATCAAAATGCAGTGTAAAAATCCTCAAAGAATAGAAATGGGAAAAGGGAATAAGCTGAAAACCAATTTTTAGGGTTTTTGTTTTGTTTTATTATGAATGACCATCTATGTCATCTTCACACTAATTCATTCATAGGATTAAGAAATCATCCTAATTGTTTCTCTCTACTCTTTTATACTGCCAGATCATGACATACAATAAATAAGAAGTCAGGGTTTCAGCTCAGTTAGAGTACACAGATCTTCTAAATCAGTGGTTCTTAACTTTCTTATCACTACAACCCTTTCATAAAAGTTCTTCATGGTGTGGTGATCTCCAACCAAAAAAATTATTTTCATTGCTACTTCAAAAAGGTAATTTTGCTACTATTATGAATCTGTGTTTTCCAATGGTCTTTGGTGATCCTTTGTTCAATCCCAGAGAAGGCTTGACCCACTGTTGAGAACTGCTGTTCTAGATCAACAAATGGAAACAGACCGTCAATGTAAAATCAGTACACCACACCAACCACATGCCCACAGAGATTCAACACTTTAGGCATTAAACACTACTTCAAATGATATGAATAGCAGAGCAAACCTGCATAAGTTCTAATGAATTCCAAGAGAACATACCTGTAGCCATTGCTAAACAAACAAACTTCAGGTTCCATAGATCCTAGCCTTAAGATTCTTTTTTTTTTTTTTTTTTAAGCCGGGCGGTGGTGGAGCACACCTTTAATCCCAGCACTTGGGAGGCAGAGCCAGGTGGATCTCTGTGAGTCTGAGGCCAGCCTGGTCTACAAAGTGAGTTCCAGGAAAGGCTCAAAGCTACACAGAGAAACCCTGTCTTGAAAAACCAAAAAAAGGCAGCGTTTCTCTGTGTAGTTTTGGCACCTGTCCTGCATCTTGCTCTGTAGACCAGGCTGGCCTCAAACTCATGCCTTTAAGATTCTCAATTTTTTAATTCACATTTTTAATAAGAAATATACTGAGGGAGGAGGGAAAACAGTGAAAAGGTAGTTTTAATGTTTCAGTAGTCTTATTCCTGGAAGCTGTGTATTCATATTTGTGTGTCCACAAAAGCCAGGAGTCAACGTTAGGTGTTTTCTTCAGCTGCTCACCATCACATTTTTCCTTTTGTTAATTGTTGAGACAGGGTCTCACTACGTAGCCCTAACTAACCTGGAACTCTCTATGTAGACCAGACTGGCCTTGAACTCAGAGCTCTACCTCCCAGGTACTGGGATTAAAGGTAAACACCACCACAACCAGCTTTCCATCACATTTTTGATATAGCATCTCTCACTGAACCTGCTCACTGACTCAACAAAACTAGCTGACCAGCAAGCCCTAGCAATCTGTGTGTCTCTGCCTCCTCCAAGTATTATAGGCATACTCAGCCATGGTTGGCTTTTTAAATTAGACCCTAGGTATCCAAAAACTTTATCAATGGAGCCATCTCCCCATCCCTGAGGTAGTTATTAATACTCTAAAACTGCTATACTATGGGATAAACAAATAAGTAGTCATGTGATTTCCAATCTAACAATAGCCTTAGGAACCAAAGTTTCTGTGTATGGAAAAAAGAAGACACAATTATAAAATCAAAACAAAAATAAGTAGTAAAATGTAGAACACTCCAGTCACAAATTTACAAAGATGGATCACTATTAAATCATGATCCCTAATTCTATACACTGAAAAGACCTAGACTAAGGCAAAGACTAAGCTAAGTGTAATAATATAGATTTGTAGGCTAGTTTATGATCTCCAGCTGTGCAACCTGTTGAAGGGTGGGTACAAGATGACCCAGGAGCATTGTATCAGACAGTAAGGAAGCTGTCAGACTACAAGGATTGTAAAAGAATGCAGATGCCAAGCTTTAAGAGCTGTTGCAAGAAAAGCAGAAGGCAATAAAGAAAATGTTTCAATTCATGAGTTCATGATATCAAAGAAGTCTAACTGGTCATTGTTACATATTATTATGAAAAATGGTAATTAAAAGAATCAAGAATTGAAATTTTATGAAATAAATAGATGAGAGTTTCTTCATGGAAAATCCCAACCAGGAAATAAGCAATGCACCATTCAAATAGCAATTACTAAATTCATTTAGGTACCATGTGCCCTATATCACTAATAAAAACTGAGGATCCTAGACATTATATATTTACTGAAAAAAACACTCAACCATCCCTGAAGTAACCTTACTTGTCCTCCAATAAATAATTAATTAATCTGATTAAAAATTTTCCCCAGGGCTGGAGAGATGGCTCAGAGGTTAAGAGCACTGACTGCTTTTCCAGAGGTCCTGAGCTCAATTCCCAGCAACCACATGGTAGCTCACAACCATCTGTAAGAGATTTGGTGCCCTCTTCTGGCATGCAGGCATACATGTGGGCAGAACACTGTATACATAATAAATAAATAAATAAATAAATCTTAAAAAAAAAAATTTCCCCAAAGCAGGTGTGGTGCACACCTTTAATTCCAGCATTTGGGAGGCAGAGGCAGGCGGATCTCTGAGTTCAAGGACAGCCTGGCCTACAGAGCAAGTTCAAGGACAGCTAGGGCTACACAGAGAAACCCTATATTGAGAAATGAAAACAAACAAAATCCTTGCCCAAGTCCCCTCCCCCTAAACAACACAAGAAAATCTAATCAGTCTCCAGGCATAACTATCAACTGATACAAAATATACACTACCTGGCTTAGGACCAATATGAACTTTGATTGAATGCGATGGTTCACCAGAGCCCAATTTCTCCTCTATAGCTTGTGGATGAATTAATTCTTTAGATCCTTCTTTCTTTAAACTTTTTTCTTTCTTCTTCTCTTCACTCTCTATGCTTCCTTTTAGATCACTGCTGAGTGTTTTAAGATCACACTTTATATCCAACTTGTTTATTAATGCAAAGTCACCAGCAACAGCATCCTCCATTGTAGAATCCATGGGCTCATCTACAAATGAGAAAACAATGAAAGCCCATCATCAGCTATATTATTTGACACATTCAAGATTAATATAACTGTAAGTAACCCTGTTACTGTAATGCATCTGCCAAACCCACTCTCCTGCCTTCCAAAGCAAGGGAGCTACCACACCTGAGACATGTCACTCTAGCAGGAGAATGTACCTCCAGTATTGGGCCAGCTGTGGTCAAGCTCACAGTGATGGCTACCCAACTGATCTAGCTAATTTTGTCTTACTTAAAGAAAATGGTGACCTAAGATTTCACCCCTTTCTCCTTGGCCTGTTGACGACGTCACCTCCTACGATAGCAGTTTTAGACACAATTGAGAAGCCGATAAGTTAAACAAAGAGCCAAACGTTACAGGCCACATGAAAACATAGGCAATCATTAATTTAAATATGGACTGTGATTTCTAGACACCAAAAAAATTTCAAAACATTTTTTTTCAAAACATTTCTTACAATGATGTTCATTTGATATTCCATCAGAGCTACACCAGAACTATTTCCAAGGCTCTAAATAGCATTTAACCTCTAAAACCTAGCCTTCTGGCCTCTTTGTTGACCCCAGCTAAGCCAACCCTGCTCCAAGTTATCTACTCAGGACAGTGCATGAAGCCAAAGAACTTACCTGCTGAGCCAAAACCAACCATTATCTCACCAGCACTTAAGACAGTGACCGTGACACCCACAGGCATTCAAAACCTACTTGTGGAATGAATAAATAAGCTGGGACGAGGGTAGGGAGTTCCCAGGGTTAGGCGCTTCCTATGGCAGCAGTGAGAAAGAGCTCAGAGAATTACACTACCATGTCTTACATTCCCCGAATTAGGGATCACTTATAGGAAAACTTCAAAGGTTTAAAAGTTAAAACATTGAAAAGTAAAATGAATTAAATGGTACTTATAATCTTTTACGTATAGGGAAGCCATTGATAATTTAAAATTGATCAGATAACTAAGAGACAATTCTATAAAATACTATTTAGTAAAAAAAAAAACATGTGTGTGTGTGTGTGTGTGTGTGTATGGGTGCACATGTATGCATGTATGCATGTGTCATGTAGGAGTCACTCATTGCCTTCTACTTTGATTGTAAAGGAGGGTCTCATTTTTTTCTTCCATGCTGTGTACCCCAGGCCTGTGTCCTGGCCTGCAAGCTTGAGGCAATTCTCTCATCTCCAGCTTCCATCTCCACTAGGAAAGCTGGGATTACAGCGGTACGACACTTCCTCTTGCCTTTTGCCTGGATTCCAGGGATCCAAATCAGGCAGTACAACAGTACTTTGACCTGCTGAGTCATCGCTCCTGCCTGGTCTTTCTTCAGCAAAGTAACTGTTTAATTCTGTATACAATCATTTGAGCATCAGCTCCTCTATTTACATCACAAGGACATCAGCAGAAGCAAGTCAGATGGGTTGTCAAAGCATCTGAAGAACAAATATTTCAATTCAAAGAAATCACATCTTCACAATGACCCTCAGTTTTCTCTCAGAGGCAGACTCTCCTAGTATATATTTCCTACATTTGGAGCCTCTAGTGAGATAAACAGCAGTGTCACTAGTGTCACAGCTTGTGATATTAGTATAGGATTATGTTCTAACCGACTCCTTCCCCTACCTGACCAGAGTTAGGCATGTCAGAGTGGGAGCCTTGGAGAGATGCATTAGTTTAAATAGTTTCCAGACCAGATCTCTTCTTACCCTCACAACTGTCTTTCGAAATCTCCCCTTTAGCCAGAAATTTCAGCATTTTTTTCAAAACTTTCTTGTGAGATTTTGATGGCTGAAACTGTAAAGGATGACACCTAGAAAAGCAAGCAAATATTTTTAAAGCTTTTAATAAAGTCAGTTTATAATAGTGCATTGTAGAATGCAGCAAATTTCATGCCTTAAGTTTTTTGTAAAAGGTTTGATTTAAAGCAGCCTCTAATCCGACTCCAAAACTCACTGTAACTACAGTAAAGAGATTTTTTAAAAAAAGGAAGAAAGACGACAAAAAAGAGGAGAAAAACACATAAACCAGAGGAAAACACAGAGAAGGCAAGAAATGCTGGAAGGTGGGAAACAGACATGTAAGTAGTAACTGACTTGGGTAACCAAAACTGATTCATAACAATGTTCCCTTGGAAGTTCCACCTCAGCCCCGCCCCCCTCCAAATCCTGCTCCTCAGAAAGCCGGCCAAGTGGAGGCTCCTCCCCCAGAGAGCTGCTCAAGACCTCGCCTACAAATTATTTAAGCTCCAGTCCATAACTTGCCATGTGATTTCTCTTCCTTCCTTCCCTAGAGATCACCCGGGAGTGCTTTGCTCATATTGAACCTGGTCTCATCAATTCAGCTTGATTTGGCTCATTGCATTGGCAGAGAATCCCATTACCAGGGATTCAAAATGCTTATCAAACAGGAGCAAGCTGGGCGGCAGTGGCACACGCCTTTAGTCCCAGCACTCAGGAGACAGAGCCATATGGATGTCTGTGAGTTTAAGGCCAGCCTGGTCTACAGAGCAAGATCCAGGACAAGCACCAAAACTACACAGAGAAACCATGTCTTGAAAAAAACAAAAAAAACAAAACAAGGGGCTGGAGAGATGGCTCAGAGGTTAAGAGCACTGCTTGCTCTTCCAAAGGTCCTGAGTTCAATTCCCAGTAACCACATGGTGGCTTACAACCATCTCTAATGAGATCTGGCACCCTCTTCTGGCCTGCAGGGATATGAGCAGACAGAACACTGCATTCACAATAATAAAAAATAAATCTTTAAAAAAAACAAACAAAACAAAAAACAAACAAAAAAGCAGGAGCAAAATTACAGGTATAAAGTAGCAATGAAAATAATTTTATGGCTGGGGGTCACCACAACATAAGGAACTATATTAAAGGGTCACAGCATTAGGAAGTCTGAGACCACTGCTCTATATTATCCCTAACAATCTAGATATTATTGACATGTGACCTCTGAAAGTGTAAGTGAAGCTGAATCTAACACTAGGAAGACTGTAAGGATTATGTCCTTAATTATGTCACTAGCCTGCGACGGCGTCCCAGCCTAAAAAGCGGGCGTGTCCTCTCTTTTCTGTATCGCCTCTCCTTCCATATTCTCCCTCCTCCGCGCGGTCTTTCTCTTCCTCTCCCTCCCCCTCCCCCACTTCTCCTTCTCCCTCCCTCCCTCTCTCCCTCTGTCTCCCAATAAGGCTCTAGAAAGGTAACCATGGCTCGTGACTCTTCCATCTCCGATACATCCAGCACTCTCCTCCGTCGGCATGGCCGCCGCTCAACCAACAAAGACACCTTCAAAATCTGTTTTCAAGAGAGTCCCATGACCTCCTCTCAACTCCACATAGTTGATTGTTTACACAATTCAGCTTTCAGAGAAGAGCAAAGACAGGGCCTTCTCCATGTAGCATACACTTAAAGCAGGAGCAGAAAGAAGTCTACACATTGAATGCTGACAGCTCCATCTAACCCTTGACCATGAGCATTGTACGCTTTCTCTCAAACAAGTGGTCAGACCTAAAAATACTTACTTCACAGAATCTCCAACACAACAGCCAACCCAAAGCAATTTACCTAAAACGTATAGAAAAAAATGACCCATTCTTTAGATGCAAGAAATTTCTACTGAGACACTGAAAAGCTGGGGTCACCAGACACTTGAGCCAAGTATCTACTACAAAGACAGGTGCCAAACAAACTGAAAAAGGCACACAGAAGACTATACAAGAAGAAGAAAAACTTGAAAACTTCCTTGGAGAAATCTCTTCTTTTTCTAAAATTGTTAGAAATATAACAGCACCCCCCAAAAAAAAATAAAAGAGAGAGAGAGAGAGAAAAGCCAAGGGGGAAAAAAACTGTTTTCAGTAAAGTCTGATGGGAAAAATTTTAAGTAGCAAAGTTTAAAAAAAATAAAGGAAATTTCCCAAAAGATTCAATAAAGAGATGAAAAACTAAAAAGAAAAAGTAGAGAACTGTTGGAATACATTGCTGGCTGGTTAGAGGTTGAAGTCTGCCATAGCCTAGCAGCTTTCTCTCTAAGCCCAGCAACACAGAAACTCACTCCCTCCCCAGCAAGGCTTCCTGCTCTCTACCTGCCCTCATCTGGAGAATGTCTCTCCTGGGCCAAGAGGACTGACCTTATTATCTAAAAGCTGTCTCTAAACTTTAACTTGACCCTTGGCACAGATCCCTCTAAGACTTGTGCTAGGAGCTCTGCTATAGGAACCTACTTGCCACCTACTAAGCATCATGATAGCAGCGTGCCACTTACTGACAATTAGGGTTTGTCCCCAGGCTCCCCAATCCTATATATTCCTTATACTCTGGAACAAAGTTGAGTAAAGACGGCTCCCTCCCTCCATCTGTGCTCATGGGTCTCGCACAAAGCTTTCTGTCGCCCCTTCTGCCTCTTTCCCCTCTCGACCTGGTGGTCACAGGCTGAGAGGGAAAGAGGACTCCCACAGACAACCAATCTAGAAGGCTCAAGATTTGAAAAGAAGCACTAGAGAGAAAAAAGAAAAAAAAAAAAAACCTATTAAGAAAGGATTGCAAGCAAATGCTTCCAATCTGAAGGATACAATGAGAGGAACTCAGAAAAGGGCTTCTCATATCCTCTCATATCTGCATGTGATGAGTAAAAACAGGCATGTGACCAAACTTGAAGTATCAGAGCACTGAGGACATAAAAGACTTCAAAGAATACATTTCAGACAAGAGAATAACAAAAAGAATGCCACTGGGCGTGGTAATGCACACCTTTAATCACAGCACTCAGGAGGCACAGGCAGGCCAATCTCTCAGTTCGAGGCTAGACTGGTCCAGGACAGCCAGGACTACAAAGAGAAACTCTGTCTTGAAAAACAAAAACAAACAAACCAACAAACAAAAAGTTGTATGCCAGGTACACCTTTAATTCCAGCCCTTGGGAGGCAGAGACAGGTGGATCTCTGAGTTTGAGGTCATCCTGGTCTACAGAGTGAGTTCCAGGACAGCCAGAGCTGTTTCACAGAGAAACCCTGTGTGTGTTTTCTTTTATACATGAAGGTTAGCTTTTAAGCCTTTGATAGGCATGCTATAATCCATATAACCACAGAGGTTAGGAATCAAGAGAGGAACTATAGAGGGAAGAAGAGGGCCCCCAAGGAAAGAGAACTAGATTATGCAGTCATGGAGAGACAGTGGGGAAATTGAATAAGAGGAAATGGGGAGGAGGTGTAGCAGGAATCTTAAAGAGTATTATTAATAAAATCAAACCCGGGGCCAGTTATTGGGATGAAATGCTGAATGGTCAGAGAAACAGAACAAACCACAGCTAACCTCACCTGGCCAACTTCTCAGCTGGTCTTGTTTCCTCAGACTGGAGGCCTCTGAGTCCTCATCCAGAATGAATCTCAGCTGAACTGCTGCTTGAAAGCCTAAAAGCTTAACCAGCCAAATGCTTAACCAACCAAATGCTTCTAGTTTCTGGTCCTCACGCCTTATATACCTTTCTGCTTTCTACCACCCCTCCCTGGGATTAAAGGCTCGCTTTCTGGGATTAAAGGCATATGTCAGTCACCATGCCTGGCCGTTTCCAATGTGGCCTTGAACGTACAGAGATCCAGAGGGATTTCTACCTCTGGAGTGCTAGGATTAAAGGTGTGAGTGCCATCATTTTCTAGCCTTTGTATCTAGTGGCTGTTCTGTCTCTGACCCCAGATAAGTTTATTAGGGTGCACAATATTGTGGGGAACACAATACCACCACAAGGAGGATGGATGAGAAGGGTAAGAGAGGGAATGTGGGGGAACAACTAACACTAAAGGCCATTTGAGGGGTCATATGGAAACCTCCAACTCTAGAAGCTTCTCAGAGAGAGAGAGAGAGGGAGAGAGAGGAAGAGGGGGAGAGGGAAAGAGGGAGAGAGGGAGAAATATATACATATGAAAGAAATATAAATGGAGTCACCAAATAATGGGAGAGAGACAGTGCCCCAATGAGACATCTCCAGTCAGGGAACAGGTCACATCTAGTTGAGTCATTGACCAAATGGGCCCCATGGAAGCCCTCAAATATCCCAGGCTATTGCCAAGGTGATTGGTCACTGTCCACAAAGCCCTGTTGCTAAAGACAACACTATCATATCTCACTGAACACAAAGAAGTTGAGCTGGTGCCTAACTAGAGCCTTCACACTTACTAACCAGTGTTCATGGTTCTGGAAGGTGCACTGCATGCTACCAGAGGAGAACGGTAGTCATCAATCCAGCTACAAACCCTGAGACCTACAACAGCGACCTGCCCGCAAGCTATGCTGGCGAAATTGTGGCACAGACACTGTGGAAGTAACCAACCACTCTGATTGGATAGAAGACCCACTCCATGAGATGGAATGCCTGACACTGCTCATGTGGCCATGTGGCCATGTGGCTAGGGGAAAATCAAATAATTTTGGTCTTGCTAAAAGGACATATATCCATAAAATGACTCTTAACAACATTCTGCTATACCCATAAATCAGTGTCTCATTCAGACAGCATCAGAGAGGCTTCCTCTTGCAATCTGTGATAACTAAGACAGAGACCCTGCCAGTGGCCATGTCAGAGGAACAGCAGGTAGCACCTGAGCTTCAGGAAGTCAGCCCACCAGGAAGCAAGGCCCCGAGGCCTTCGGCTCCAGAATGTCTCCTGCTAGTGCTGGCCTTTACATGTTTGCTACTGCCATTTTTCTCTGGCATCTGGCATGGTGTGAATGGGTACGAGAGGATTGCCACTGCCTTTTTTAACAAAGTGTGATTATTTCATGGAAATATCCCGTTCTACTGGGCATTTTTACCTGTGGATTATTATGAGGATGATTTCCTCTTAGGCTGTACTGTTTAACTGAAGTAATGGTTTTATACAATAGTGTTAGTTTAAATAGAATTTTGATGATTAAGGATTTCTAATAAATATAGTAAGGGATTTGATAGAGATTAGTTTAGTGGGAAAATTAATATAGGTAAAGGTAGGATACATTGTTGTCCCCACCCCTGATAAAGCAGAGGCTGCAGAGGATAGAAAATAGGAACAAGGAAGTATCACACAGCTAGGACTTAGGAGTTTCACTTGAGGAGCTTATAGAGTATGGTTTAGGTTAATGATTAAGGAAAACAATCAAGTCCCAAGAGTTAGGCTAGCTCAAGTTCTTTTTGATGTTGGGAAATGTGTTCATGGGTTTCAGTGTATATCATAGCTGAAACAAAGCTTTAAATAATTGACTTCATGTAACTAGAAAACAGAATTGGATGGTTAGTTAGTTAGGCATAACTCTAAAATATGACAAATGAAATAAGTAACCTGTTTTCCTGGCAATTACAAAAACTACTGCCTATGTAAATAGTTATGGCTGAAAGGCTCCTGGTATGTGAGAAGTCTAAAAGAAGAATATTTAACTGAGTGTATGTTTCTCAGAAAATGCATAAATATGTAGTTTAGAAATGTATTGGGGTTGACTTGTTCCAGAAAAATATGTTTTTACAGTGATTATGTAGTAACTATGTGACTTTTGGTTATGAGAAAAATACTCCTCTCTGTAATGGTGGGTAATATAAAAAGGGTGTCTGAAAAATAAAGAAACAAGAAAAGGAACTTTTATCCCTCAAAAACAAGTCTGTGTGTTTTTTCTCACCAACTCTGCATCTCACTCCAGTCTGTCTGACCTGCAGAAGGCTGGACTCTGTAAGATCCACAATTGGACAATGCACAGACTGAGAAATTTGGGGACATTCAGTCCTAAATGGGATGCCTTCATTAAACCCCTCTCCTGAGAGCTCAGGAACTATGCCAAAAAGGGGGCAGAAAGAGTCTAAGAGCCAAAGGGGATGTATGATTCCAAGGAAACAGTGTCTTCCAGCTACAACAGGACTAATACACATATGAATTCAGAGGCTGTGGCAGCACACACAGGGCCTGCACAGGTTCAAGCCACACAGAGTCTATGGGGTATTACCGTGACAGAACTGACCACGCTGTTTTAGAGAACTGCAGAGACTGGAACTGTGGTCAAGAAAAGCCAGTGAGTGTTCAGTGCTTGGTGAGCTGTCCTGTAGGAGCCTGGAAGGTAAGAATGTTGAGGGCAGTGCAGAAATGGAGGTCTAGCTTGTAAAGTTTCAGAGGGAAGTTTAAAGACTCTACCATTGGTTATTTTAAATTAAGATTCTGTGGCTCTTGCCAGTCGGGGTTGTCACACGCCTTTAATCCCAGCACTCAGGTGGCAGAGGCAGGCAGATCTCTGAGTTTGAGGCCAGCCTGTCTACAGAGCAAGTTCCAGAAAAAAAGAGAGAGAGAAGATTAAAAAAAAAAGAAAAGAAAAAAAAATTCTGTGGTTCTGCTTAGCTGAGGCTGAAGAAATCAGCTGTGATTACAAAGATATCAGAACTACTAAGGTGAAACCTTTGCTTTTCTGGGATACTTGATACTGGTCAACTAGAGCCGAAATATTAGTGGTGATTAATAAGAGAACAGCATCACTGAGATGAAAAGAGTTTTATCAGAGTCAGCACACAAGCTGCGTTCCAGAGGCAGCCAAACTTGGTAGCATTTAGAGTCACCCAGGTAGTACTGGTTTTGAAGGCACAAAGGAATCATGGAGAACAGCTGAGGCTTGGCACTGTGAGCGGCCAGGAGGAGTGAAGGTGCAGCCTGAGGGCAGCTGAAGACCCAGGACTGAAGGGGTCATGAAGATAAGCTGAGGCTTGGCACCATAAGAGAACCTAGAAGAAGCTATCAGAGAAAGTGCAGCCCAGTTGCAGCAGAAGACCCCAGCATTTTGGAGATGCCAGTGCCATGGGATGACCACCAAGAACAGCAGCAGTGGTGGAGTGGAGCCTGCCAGAGCCTGGAAGACAAACTGTACACTGCAGTACACAAGAGCTGGAGAAGTGAGCCAGGCCCTTTAGAGGAGCCCAGAAGATTGTGAGTGAATCCCATATATTGGACATTGAGTCATTTACACTTTTGGAGTTTGATTTTGCTTTGTTCTGTTAGTGACAGTCAGTGCCCTGGTTCTTCCCTCTTTAAGAATGGACTTAATTTTTTTTGATTTTACAAGTGTCCACAGTTGAAAGACTGAACTTTTTTTAAAAAAGATATTTTGGGTTTTTACAGAGAATATGGATTTTAAAGTAGACTGGATAGTTTTAAAGACACAACTTTTAAACTGTTTAAATTTGTAAGACTATGAGGCTTAAGTTACTAAAATATTTTATATTGTGATGTCTTTATTAATGTGTAACCTTGGGGATAAATAAGAAAAGTTGTGGCTTAACAATAATGTGTTTATGTGTCAACTTGACAAGGGGTTAATTGTGCTGGATAGTTTTATGTCAACTTGACACAAACTAGTGTTATCTGAAAGGAGGGAACCTCAATTAAGAAAATGCCTCCATAAGATCCAGCTGTAGGGCATTTTCTTAATTAGTGATTGATGGGGAAAGTCCCAACCTATTGTGGGTGATGCTATCCCTGGGCTGGTGGTCCTGATTTCTATAAGGAAGCAGGCTGGACAAGCTATGGGGAGCAAGGCAGTAATCAGCACCCATCTATGGCCTCGGCATCAGCTCCTGCCACCAGGTTCCAACACTTAATGCTTAAGTTCCTGTCCTGACTTCCTCCATTGAGAGACTATGATCTGGAAGTATAAGCCAAATAAACCCTGCTCTCCCCAGCTTGCTTTTAGTCATGCTGTTTCATTGCAGCAACAGAAACTCTTACTGAGACAGGGCCCCAGCACTGAGAAAGAAAAGTGGACATGAGCTCCCACCCTTAACCAAGAAGCTATCTGCAACTGACAGCCACTTTCAAAGCAAAAATTAGTTTACTTTTTCCATTTAAAAAAAAAAAAACTAGACTCTGCCAGACAGTGGTAGCGCACACCTTTAATTCCAGCACTCAGGAGGCAGAGGCAAGTGAATCCTGGGGCCAGCCTGGTCTATAGAGCTAGTTCCAGAGACAGCTGGGGCTACACAGAGAAATCCTGTCTCAAAAAAAAAAAAGATAATTTGTATCCACAAGCTAACAAAGAAAGTATTTCTTTCATAACATCTTTATACGAGGACTAATTAAACAATATTAGAATCTATTTATTAATATGTGGATTTCAAATCAGTACGTAGAAAAGACAATTCTTTTACTTTACTTTCCCTTATAATATCTTACTAAAGTAGAAGTAATATTTTAAAAGACTAAGATTCTACTTTGAATACACACAATCTTTGTATTGCAGATCCTTACCTTATCGTATACTGAGGACAGCAGGTTTGATTCATGACAGGCTTGTACACATATGTCCCACTTCTAAAAGTTATAAAAATAGCTTGTTAATTTCTTATATACTTTTCACATGTACCAAAATAGATTAGAAAAACTCTAAAAGAAGGGTAAAAATCTAATCAATAGCATAAAAAACCAACTGTTTCCTTCCTAAACCTTAACAGATGTATTACAAAGTCAATCCTCTCAATTACATTCTCAGCAGCACCTGCAACTCCTTCAATGTCTTCATCTGCTACTGTATCAGTACCACAGGGACAGTAATAAAGCCGTGTGTGATGAGGCTGGAGCACTGGCTCAGTGGCTATGAGCATGTACTGCTTTTGCAGAGGATCTGAGTTCAGTTCCCAGCACTCAAAACCCCTTTATTCCAGCTCCAAAGGCTCCAACACCTCTGGCCTCTGCAGGTACCTGCATTCACATGTACATTGCATCATTCAGACACATACCTATACATATATTTTTAAAAATATTTTTAAATTAAAGAAATGCCCATGACGCTGTGGGACAGACGGACCTTGCTCAGGGTGACACACACAAGTGCTAGCATAAAGTACCATAAAACAAGCCTCATTTATAGGCACTGTAGGCCTATTGGGTGGTAGAACCACTGATTCATTTCTCAAGCCAGGAACCTGAGGGTCATTTTAGACTATTGTTACCACATTGTATGCTGAAGACATCATGACGCTGACTCACCTCCATATCCTACCAGAAAGATTTCTATGTGTAAAATATATCTTAAATTTGTCCTCTCTTCATTTCTACTAACGTTAAGACAGAAGCCCTTGTTTCTTCTCTGAAATTCTGTCTTCCTGCCTCCATGAGTGTCCTCTCAAATACCTCTCTGACTTATAAATGAACCTTTCTAAAACAAATTTCCTCACATTACTCTCATATAAAATCACTGAATGGCTCATTCTTACCTTAACAAGGATCCTTGTCATGTCATCCAAAATCCTACAACATCTGAACTTCATCTACATTTTGAGACGCACATTAAATTTAATAAGTGTTAACATTTTAATTGGCACGCTCAATCCCAGCTTTAGAGAATACTGGCATTCAGTACTTAATGCTTCATATTGTTTACATTTATATAAAAAACTTTCCTATAAGTTACTTAAAAATAACTATCCAGCCAGGCTCAGTGGTGTATACCTTTAATCCCAGTACTCAGGAAGTAGACCCATGTCTACACAGAAAATTCCAGACTAGTCAGGGGTACATAGTATACACTGTCTCAAAACAAAACAAAAAAATCCTACCAAGAAACACAACATTTGAACAATTACAGAATCAATTAATCAACTGGGTGTATGTATGTGTGTGCATATGTGTCTGTGTGCATATGTGTGTTTAAGACAATCTTGGGTCAGTGAGATAGCTCCATGGATGAAAACATTTGCTGCCTAGCCTGATGACCTGATCTAATCCCCAGAACCCACATGGTAGAAGGAAAGACCAACATCCCATATGTTGTCCTCTGACCTCCATATACATTGTAGCACACACAAGCCCATTCCCAAACACAAATAAGTAAACATAAAAAAGGAATTTTTTAAAAGACAATCTAGGAACTGGGAAGATGGCTCAGCAATAAAAGCTCTTGCTGTGTAAGTGTAAGGTTGGAGTTCAGATCCCCAAAAGCCAAGCAGCCATCTGTAATGTGGGCTTGCAGGAGGCATAGATAGGGAATCTCTGGAACAAGCTAGCTAGCCCAACTATCCAAAATGTCACTAACTCTGGACATAGTGAGAGACCTGCTACAATACATAAGGTGATGAGCAATCAAGGAAAACTTCTCAAGTCAGCCCCTACATACATGTACACCCAAACAACATACAGAAACAGAAAGAAGTGAATCTAGACAATAATCAAAGCTCAGTAAGCCAGCCAAACAGGTCACCAGGTAAAGGCACTTGCTGCCAAGCATGCACAGGATCACCAGCTTGTGCTTGCACTCGTGCTTATGCTCGAGCTCTCTTCTCTCTCTCTCTCTCTCTCTCTCTCTCCCTCTCCCTCTCCCTCTCCCTCTCCCTCTCCCTCTCACACACACACACACACACACACAGTAATAAAATCTTTTGAAAACAATTTTTTAAATGAGTGCCAAAAAATTCTATTAATTTTTGTTTTTGTTTTCGCTTTTTTGAGACAGGGTCTCACCATGCAGGCCCTGGCTAGCCTGGAGCTCACTATGTAGACCACACTAGTCTCAAACTCACACATATCCACCTACCTCTGATCTCTGCTTCCTAGCGCTGAAATTACAAGCATGAGACACCACACTCAGCAAAAAATTCGTATTAATTTTTTAAGATGATAAAAGTATGGTAGATAAGTTTAAAGGAAAACTTTTTTTTTTTTTTTTTTTTTTTGGTTTTTCGAGACAGGGTTTCTCTGTATAACAGTCCTGACTGTCTTGGAACTTACTTTGTAGACCAGGCTGGCCTCGAACTCACTGAGACCCACCTGCCTCTGCCTCTCGAGTGCTAGGATTAAAGGTGTGTGCCACCACCACCTGGCTAAGGAAAACTATTTCTTCTTAGCTATATCTGTACCAATATGCTTTCTACAATAATAATTAGCATGGAATCTGCTGTCAACTGTTTTGCAGAGGAGGGACAGCATGGGAAATTAGTGAAAGACTAGAATAACTCCAGTAACTGTCAAAGGTTAGTAATAAGCACACAAGGTTCATTATAATGTACTTTGCTTTATGTGTAATTTTTTAAACTTTGCTAATTTCTGAGAAAATCAACTACACAAAAGAATATAATAAACATTTTCTTAAACTTCCTTACAACTTAAGGTATTCTGAAGGCGATTCTCACTGTGCAGTTATGAGATACAACTGAGCAATAGCAGAAAGGATCTGTGTTAAAGAGCTTTACCTTCTCCATCCTCGGTCTATAAGATCCTGATAATCCTGCACTGTCATGGAATGTGCCCACATGCCTGAAAAAGCAAGTACCATGTTAATTTGCACTGTCTTTTTAGAATTCTAAGTGCTCTTTTAAAAAAAAAAGGTAAATTAGATCAGTTGTGCTAAGGTACACCTTTAATTCCAGTACTCCAGAGGCAGAAACAGGTGAGTCTTGTGGATCTCTGCATTCCAGGCCAGCCAGGGCTACCTAGTAAGGTCCTATATAAAAAAATTAATAAAAATAAAAATGGCAAATTTAGACTAAAATTCTAGAACATTCATACTGGAGTAATGAAAAATTTGTATGTACTTCACACTGAACATTATACATACAACACAAACAAAAATAAGATATATTATTCTTAAGATAAGAATGGTGACACAAACCTGTAATCCCTGAATTTAGGAAGTAAAGGCAGGTGGAGGCAGATGGACCAAGAGAGTTTAAGACCAGTCTCAACTACATAATAAATTTGAAGCCAGCCTGGGTAACATAAGACGCTGTGTCCAGAAAAAAAAAAAAGTCAGGTGTAGTGGCACCTGCCTTTGATCCCAGCACTCAAAGACACAGAGGCAGTTACATCTCTATGAGTTCAAGGCCAGCCTTGGCTACATAAGAGAAACCCTGTCTCAAAACAAAATCTATTCTAACTAAAGAATCAAATACATCAAAAGTGATTCAAATTCCATTTAACTGAAGATTAATAAACAGTCTCTCAGACAGAAATCTAGATCCTCATTGGAACTGGACTTCATCACACCAACTTTCCTTGGTATCTCCAATGAGCTAACACACTGCTCTCACCTATCTGTCATTTGTTTACTCTCTATTACCGTGATAAATAGCATGACCAAACGCAGTCTGGGGCAGAAAGGGCTGATTTCATCTTACAGTTGACAATCCATCATGAAGGGAGTCAGGGCAGGAACTGGAGGGAGGAATCTGAAGGCAGTGCCTCAAGGCGGCAAGCTGGAGGCAGGAGTCTGGAGACAGGAACTGAAGCAGAGGTCATGGAAGAACTCTGCTTACTGGCTTGCTTAGACTGCTTTCTTTCTTGTACACTCTAGTACCACCTGCCCAGAGGTGGCATCAGCCACAGTGACCTTGGCCCTCCTACATCAATCACTAATCAAGAAAATGCCACAGCAGACTTGCGTACAGGTCAATCTGATGGAGGCATTTCCTCAGTTGGTTTCTTCTTCCCAGATGACTCTAGCTTGTAGAAAGCTGACAAAAAAAACAAACAAACAAAAAAAAAAACCTAACCAGCACAAAAGTATGTCAGTTCTAATAATTGTTATGCATAATATGTACAGCACAGGCTTGATCAATAAAAACATACATAGAAATACTCATTCTAGGTTAAGTAACGGACAGTAACTCAAATCCCAAGGGTACAAAAAGATGATGACAGGGAATCTGACATTAGCAATATTGTGGAATAACTATGAAATAACTATGAAACTATGGAGAGAAAACAAAGATGAGGAGAATTAACACATAAAGGGTATACCTAAAGTTTAAAAAGACAAGGATTTTTTTCTTCCTTTTGTAAATTAAGGAAATTATATCAGAGATATGTATAGGAGCATACTTTATAGAATGGCATGCAGATGGGGAGAAATGGTCTCAGAGTCCAATAGAAATGTCAGTAAACCAGTTCTTCCATGACCTATGCTTCATTCCTGCCACCATGTTCCTGCCTCGAGGTACCTGCCTCCACTTCCTGCCCTGACTTCCCTTCAGGATGGATTTTAAGCTGTAAAATAAATAAACCTGCCAGGCAGCGGTGGTACATGCCTTTAATCCCAGCACTCGGGAGGCAGAGTCAGATGGATCTCTGTGAGTTCAAGGTCAGCCTAGTCTACAGAGTGAGATCCAAGGCAGGCACCAAAACTACAGAGAGAAACCCTGTCTCAAAAAAAAAAAAAAAAAAAACCCACAAAAAGATAAATAAACCCTTTCTGCCCCTGATGTAGAATATTATTTTAAGATGTGTTACATTTGGGTTTGGGGATTTAGCTTAGTGGTAGAGCGCTTGCTTAGCAAGCACAAGGCCCTGGGTTTGGTCCTCAGCTCTGGAAAAAAAAGATTTGTAGAGCATTTGTTTTAATGATGCAAAGATGTCTTGCATTCTTTTATGATGCATCTGTTTAACTCTGTGAAGCTGTGTTACTGTGCCTGTCTAAAACACCTGATGGTCTAATAAAGAGCTCAAGCGCCCAGAGGCAGGAGAAAAGATAGGCAGGGCTGGCAGGCAAGGAGAATAAATAGAAAAAAGAGCAAGGGAAAAGAAGAAAGAGCAAGAGAACAAGGAGAGGAGGACACTACGGGCCAGCCACCTAGCCAGCCAGCCACACAGCCAGTAAAGGAGTAAGAGTAAAAGTAAGATAAACAGAAGAAAAGGAAAAAGCCCAGAAGCAAAACGTAGATAGGATAATTTAAGAAAAGCTGGCAAGAAACAAGCCAAGCTAAGGCCGGGCATTTATAAGAATAAGTCTCTGTGAGTGATTTATTTGGGAGCTGGGTAGCAGGCCCCTCAAAAGAGCAAAAACAACCAACAACACACCCCAAACTGCATTTGGTCATAGTGTTTATCACAACAATAGAAAACAAACTATTAACTTTCAAATGGCAGTCACTCTCTAATACCAACAATTTACTCATCTAAACCTCAAATTAATCCTCTGCAGTTTGAGGCCAGTCAGGTCTATAACAGGAATATCAGTCACCCAACAGAAGGGCACCCTACAGTGAATATTAAAACTGAAATGTTAGAAATTTATAATTATTTCTCTAGATGAAAAGACTTTTCTCCCACAAATCTTGAAACACAAAACGTTTATATTGGCCAATTACTGGGGGTGAGGAGGTGATAAGGTCTCCCTATTAAAGTATCAATTTCAGTCTTATTTACTGTAATATTGTCCTACAGATATTATAGTCAGAACATAAAAAGTCTGAAAAAGAATAGTCCAACTATCACTCAAAGGAGGCCACTGTTACTATTTGAGGTGCTTCTCTTTGGGCCTTAATCCTCTCAGCTGTCACGTAAATACATCTGCATCCTGTTTATTTTTACTTAACCCTATGCTGTAAGCATTTTTCCACTTAACTGGTCTTTCATAACGGTACTTCTAATGATTGTGTAACTGTCTACCCAAGACCACAGCTCACCTAATAACACACTGTTCCCCAATAAACACTTTTGTTGTTGCTGATTCCCAAGACAGGTAGCCCGGGCTGTCCTGGGACTCGATTTGTAGACCAGGATGGCCTCAAACTTAGGTAGAAACACGCCTGCTTCTGCCTCCCGAGTGCTGGAGCTAAAGGCGTGAGCCACCACTGCCTGGCTACCTAATAAACACTTTTAATGAATCTGTAAACCAGCATACCATACTCGACTAAATCACCAGTCTTTCAAAATGCACAAACGTCTAACCTAAATTTATATTTTTCACCATTATCTCGTTTTCCACCTGTTGGATTATCTAAATCGTTCCTCCTACATTCCGTGTTTGCCAATCATGACACATGAGACATTAAGTACGGTGTTCAGTTTACAAACAAATCTTCCTTAAGAAACCTGACTCCTAGCCAGGCGGTGGTGGCGCACACCCTTTGATCCCAGCACTTGGGGGGAAAAGGGGGAAAGAAGCAGGCGGCGAGTTCGAGGCCAGCCTGGACTACAGGGTGAGTTCTTCCAGGACAGCCAGGGATACAGAGAAACCCTGTCTCGAAAAAAACCAAAAAATTAAGAAAAGGAACGAAACCCGAATCCTGACAGAACACCGTGTGTTGACGCTACTGTGTTCTTCGAGGTGGGTTGACAGAATGGCAGGGTTATGAGTCCCTGATTAAAAATAAAATATATATCCAGCAGATGGGGGCAAAGAGAGACCCTGGTTCCCAGCGTGTTCTCCCAGGCACACTTATCCAAAGATGACAGTGCGCAGGTGTGCACGCACACGCCCCCTCCACACAGGCAGCTGGAGGCCCCGGCTCTCCCGCCCCCATGGGGGGGGACACGGGGATGCCTCCCCATCTCCCTGCCTCCCTTTCCGTCTCGCAGAGGCCAGCAGCTGTCCGCTGCCCGGAGCGAGGGCGGAGCACACCCGGGGTTCTTCCCGATGCTCCACAGGCTGCGGCCGCCCGAGTCCCTCGAGCGTCACCACGCAGACCCCCGCAAAGCCGCGGCTGCGGGCTTCCCACGCCCGCCGGCCCCGCTCGCTCACCATGGGAGAGACTGCCCGACTTATTCTTGCAATAGCCACAGTGGAACAAGGACCGGTCCTCAAAATACTCTACGAGGCTGGGAGAAGGCGCGCTCCAGGAAGCCATCGCCTCGGCCCCGCCGGCTCAGCGCCACCCAGTCCCGCGCAGCAGCCTCCGTCGCCGCCGCCGCCGTCGCCTCCACCACCCCACAATGCCGTGCGCGCGCCTCGGCAGATCGCGCGAAGCCGCTCGAACGCTCGCGGGCCGGAAAGACCGGGCAACCTTCGTGACTGACGCCGCCCGCGCCATATTGACTGAGGGCAGTTGTCCGCTATTTCCGTTCCTCCTCTGCGAGGGGCGGCTATCATCTGAGACGCTGAGGTGGGAAGACCGAGACGGGAAGGAGGGCAGGCTAGGGAGAGACGAACGGGACCGGGGATGCTGGAGTCGGGTGATCAACGGCCTCCACCCCGCGCCAGGGACCTGCCGGGACGTAGCAAGAGCCTGGCGGAAGGCGGTCACGGCCCCCCGGACGGCGGGACACTCACCACACGACGCCTTGCCCTCCGGGGACTCGCAGTAGCCGCAGTAGTAGCCGGCCTTCAGGCCCTTGTACTCCACCACCGAGGCCATGGCCGCCGCTGAGGGCTTGAGGGCCGGCCACGCCTCTCGGAGCCGGGGCCCGACCTCGGCAGGGCGCGGGAGCCCCGGCGGGAGGGACCGGAGTGCGGCGGGTGCCGGGTTCGCGCCTCCGCCCGCTCCCAGGACGGGCCTCTGGACCCGGCCGGGTCTGTGCCCAGTAGTTTCCTTGCTCGATCAACAATCCTTAGCACTTCCGCCAGTTATCAGCCCGTTCTAGAGATATGGAAACTGAGGTTCCAGAGAGGGATTCCCCCAGGTCTCGGGTGGAAAGTTACCCTCTCACAACCGCTCCGCCTGAACACCTGAAAAGGATGAGCTGGAGGTTTTTTTTTCCCAAACCAGCTGCTTTAAATGCTATAGGTAGAAGAGCAGAAACACTCCGAGACCGACCATGAGGGTACTAGAATTGAAACACCTCTTAGCAGGAGCTAATGAGCTAACGATGAAGTGCCACATACCTTTTCAAGGGAAGGTAGAAATCCAGGTGGTGGTTTATGCACAAAATATTTAAATATCACTGAAAAAGAATTTCTTACTCTATAGGCCAAACATTTATATAGGCAGAATTCATCCCATGGGTCTCCTCCAATTTTCAACCAGTTGTAAGGAGCATGTTTTAGGGAATCAGGGTGTGAGGCAAAGTATAAAAACGAATGCATATTTCTGCCGTGGTAATGTTCCTTAGCCTTTCCCTCTGGGTACACAGTTTAAGTCTTGTCTGGCATCATATTTCCAGTCTACAATAATATTAATTCCCGTTTGCAGTGTCTAGAAAGTAAAATCATGAAACAAACTTTTAAAAATTGTTTGTGCCTGTCTTGCCTGCAAATATCAGATATGTGTGCCACCTTCATCCAGTGCCAGAGATGGGCAGAAGGCATTGCACCCTCTGGAACAATGCCTGGCAGACAGTTCTGAGCTACCTACCATACATGGTGCTGGGAACCAAGTCCTCCTCCGCCTCCCGCCACTGAGCCATCTCTCCTGCTTGTGAATAAACTTTTTCGACTGTTAATGGAGCTAAGGATGGACTAGAACTCTGTATACCCCTGCGCCAGGGTCCACTGTGCTGAAATTGTAGGTGTGTACCACCGCACCTGATATTAAATATATACTAAATGTATATTAATATTAAATATATAGACTTTTAAGTATCAGTGGATTTTGTTTGTTTTTTAGTTTTGTTTTTTGATTTTTTTTCTTTTTTTTTCTTTTTTTTTTTTTTTTTTAAGACAGGGTTTCTCTGTGTAGTTTTGGTGCCTGTCCTGGATCTCGCTCTGTAGACCAGGCTGGCCTCGAACTCAAAGAGATCCACCTGGCTCTGCCGAGTGCTGGGATTAAAGGCGTGCGCTACCACCGCCCCAAGTTTCATTGTTTTTTGACCCTAAGCATTAGGGCCTAAGGTTGTCTGTGTTGGAGATGTGTCTAGTTAAGTTTTATAGTTCCTAGCCTGGTAACTTAACATTGCTGAGCATCATTTGTATCTCATAGAGTTGTTAAAGAACCTAAGAGATGACCTTGCAGTGTATTAGGGTAAACATTGGAGATAACTTGTTGCAGCTCAATGCCCATATGTTCATGAAAAGCTTCATCTGTTTTGTTTTGTTTTGTGTTAATGGCAGGTTTAACTCTTGCCCAGCTGTTCCCAGAGAAGCTCTGATTTGAATAAAAGCAAGCACGTGTGAATGGACTGAAAAAGGCAGCACGTCATGCCCTGCACAGAAGGTAGGAAGAACGGCTTTTGGATCCTTTCTTAAATAGTAGCTCCCCCATCCCACACCCCAGAAATCAGTTCACTTTTTTAAAAAATAATTGTTTATTTATGTGTATGAGTGCTTTTGCTTGCGTGCGTGCATGCGTGCCTGTGTGTGCCACTAGTTCATGTCTGATGCCATAAGAATCCACAAGAGGGCATCGGACCCCCTGGAACCAGAATTACAGACAGCTGTGCTCCACCTTATAGATACTGGAAATTGGTCCCAGGGCCCTGCCAGAGCTCCTAACTGCCGGACCGTCTCTCTAGCCCTTGGTTTCACTTTTTTTCCCCTTTTGAGATAGGGCCTTACTACGTAGTTCTGGCTGTCCTGGAACTAGGCCAGACTAGCCTCAACCAGCTCTGCCTGCCTCTACTTCTTAAGTGCTGCAATCAAAGGTGTGACCCACCATGCCCAGTACTGGCGTCACTTTGTTTTTTCTTATTTCAGTTATCCATAGTCAATTACTGTCTAAAATTATATAATATTCCAATATGTCCAAAAGCATATAATATTCTAAAATAAACAACTCAGAAGTTTTCAGTTAGGTGTCATTCTGAGTCAGGTGATGAAATTGCTTCTTGTCCCAGCCTGCCCTGCCTGGATCTTCAGTCTGGTACATACTAGCTACATGTGGCTACTGAGCACCTATATATAGCTTATATCACTGGGCGACAAAATTTTTAGTTTTATTTAAATCTGAATTTTCCAAATACAGTTACCAAATACCAAGCAGGAAAATGCCTCCAAAAAGCTACACATAGGGCTGGTGAGATGGCTCAGAAGGTACAGGCATTTACTGCCAAGTCTCATCCTCCACAGATTTCATCCCTGGAGCCACACGGGGAGAAGGAGAGAACTGACTCCCACTAGTTACTCCCTGATCTCCACACTTGCACAGTGGTAAAAATGTACCGCTATGTGTACACAAACACACATAAAATGAAATGATTTTTTTGTCAACACAACCCAGAGGTTTATCATACTCAACCTGCAGGAAATCAAAGAAAATAATGAAATAATAAAGTGGAAAAAAAAAAGCCACCTATATTCTGTATATCTGAATTCTCTTCAGAAACCATGGAAACAAGAATGAAATATTCTAAGTAGTCTAAGAAAAAGAAAACCTAGAATTCTGTATCTAGAGAACTTACACTTCAAAAACAAAAGAAAAATCCAGACTTTCCCATGAAGAAATGTGTTTCTGGTCTGCCTGCTTTGCATAAAATGTAAATTCTTCAGGAAAAGGAAAACAATGCAAGTCTGATTCAGATGTTCTAAAGAAAGGAAGAGCCCTAGGCAAAGAAAAATAGATGTAAAATAATTTGTTTTTAAATCTGAATTGCTCAAACATAATGATTGATTTGAAATAATAGCAACTTGTATTCCGTAATTATAGTTTATGGATAAGTAATGTGATAATTCCAGCTTTGGAAATGAATGGCAGTAGGCTTCTAAGGATGTGGGCTAGGGCTGCAGATGCTCTATCACAAGGTACTGTAGAACCCATACAGTAGTGTATTGTATCTGAAAGAGAGCTTGGATCCATTGTAAACATTCACTACAAACCCAAGGGCAACCACTTATCTATCTATCTATCTATCTATCTATCTATCTATCTATCTATCTATTTGGTTTTTCGAGACAGGGTTTCTCTGTAGCTTTGGAGCCTATCCTGGGCTAGCTCTGTAGACCAGGCTGGCCTCGAACTCAGTGATCCGCTGCCTCTGCCTCCCGAGTGCTGGGATTAAAGGCATGTGCCACTGATGCCCGGCCTATGCCACCGCCACCCAGCCAGGCAACCATTTTTAAAAAGAGAAAAGAAGTATAGAAAATATGCTAAAAAGAAAATGGAATCATTAAATAATTAACTAAACTTAAAAATGCAAGAAAAGAGGCCGGGCGGTGGTGGCGCACGCCTTTAATCCCAGCACTCGGGAGGCAGAGCCAGGCGGATCTCTGTGAGTTCGAGGCCAGCCTGGACTACCAAGTGAGTTACAGGAAAGGCGCAAAGCTACACAGAGAAACCCTGTCTCAAAAAAACAAAACAAAAAAAAAAAAAATGCAAGGAAAGAAAGATGATAAAACAAACTTATATATGTGCAAACTTATATATGTGTATGGTGACATGCCTTTAATCCCAGTACTCAGGAGGCCAAGGCAGATAATTCTTTGTGAATTCAAGGCCTGCCTGACCTATATTGAAAGTTCAAAGCTTGTCAGTGCTACATAGGGAAAGGCTACCTTAAAAAAAATAAAATGAAAATCTTATAGAAAACTAATAAATATGACAATAGTCTAACCAATAATTACTTTAAATACCAGTGACCAAAATACAGCAATTGAAAAAACAAACTGTCCCTGGACAGGCACAGCTCCATGACAGGGTGCTTACCTAGGATGTAAGAGGCTCTAAATCCAATCCTGGGTATACTACCCAGCCCCACAAAAAAATAAACCCATGGATATGGTACATACATGGACTCCTATCAGCTAGCAAGTAGAGGCAGGAGGAAAACGCATTGAGAGGCCTGTCTGGTCTACATAGTGAGACCTTGTCAAAATAATAATAAATGTTATCCACAAGAAACTCACTTTAAACAAAAATAGATGGATGAAAATGATGAATAAAAACATCATGCCTTGAGAAACTTTAAACCACTAAATCAGTTTTGTAGACAAGATCCAATAGCAATACAAATTAGGGATAAAGAGGAATATTACATAATGATAAAATGGCAAATTATTCAAGGTATAACAGCCTTAAATATATGTGCACATAACAACAGAGTGGCAAAGTATATGAAGTATATACTGATAGAACTGCAAGGAGAAATATGTGAATCCACTTTTATTGTTGGAGATGTATTTCCCTCTCAGTAGCTGACAGGTCCAGAAGAGAACTGGTTGAAGAAATTTAAAGAAAATCAGCCAGGCGGTGGTGGCGCACACCTTTAATCCCAGCACTTGGGAGGCAGAGCCAGGCAAATCTTTGTGAGTTCGAGTCCAGCCTGGTCTACAAAGTGAGATCCAGGACAGGCTCCAAAGCTACACAGAGAAACCCTGTCTTAAAAAAAAAAAAGAAAAGAAAAAAGAAAATCAGTAGTTGGATTGAACAGTATAATCAATCAACTGGATTTAATTGACACCTATAAATTATTCATCCAACGAAAGCAGAATGAATACATTCTTTTTAAGGTCACACAGCATACTAAAATAGACTACATTCTGGGTTATAAAAAAGTACTTTAAATTTGAAAGAGCAAAAATTATATACAATATGTGCAGTGAAATTATACTAGATTTCTAGAAAACTCCAAACTAACACTTGTAAATAACACTTAAAGAGGAGATGCACACCTGCAGTCCCAACACTCAAGAGACTGAAGCAGGAGGATGTCTGTGAGTTTGAGCCTATGCTGTTATGTCAAACAGCAAGTTCCAAGAAAGCCAAGGCTACCTTGTCTCAAAGAAAGCAAGCTAACAAGCTTGAGTCAACTCTCAATAAAAATTTCAAAATATTAAACTACAACTTAGAATTTGTGAGATGCAATCAGCCACATTTCAAAATTTAAAGCATTAAATGAATACATTACAAAAGAAAATTTTAAATCCATAATTTACATTTCTGCCTTAGGAAATTAAAGAGAAAATTAAATCCAAAACTAGGAGAGATTAAAAATTAAGAGCAGAAATCAGTAAAATTAAAGAAATCAAGAGAGAAAAAACAGTGAAACAAAAAAGTGGGTAAAGGTCAGTAAGTTAAAAATAGAGGGGCTGGAGAGATGGCTCAGAGGTTAAGAGCACTGGCTGATCTTACAGAGGTCCTGAGTTCAATTCCCAGCAACCATATGGTGGCTCACAACCACCTATAATGAGATCTGGTGCCCTCTTCTGGAGTGCAGGCATACATGCAGGCAGAACACTATACATAATAAACCTTTTTAAATAAGTAGATAAAGAAAGAAAGAGAGAGAGAGAGAGAGAGAGAGAGAGAGAGAGAGAGAGAGAGAGAGAGAGAAAGAGAAAAGAAAAGAAAGAAAGAAAGAAAGAAAAAGAAAATACCAGTATCATAGGTAAGGAAGGGCAAGAAACACAAGGCCCCAGGGTTGATCCCCAGAAGAGAAGAATTAAAAAATTCCTGCTGATCCCATGGACATTAATGAGGTAATAAAAGATTATTAATACATATTTGTGCCTAAATATGACAGATTAGAGGAAACAGATTAATTTCTTAAAAAAAAATACTGCCCTAGCTAGATTTATGTCAACTTGACACATGCCAGTCATCTAGGAAGAGGGACTCCCAGTTGAGAAAATGCCTCCATAAGATTTGCCTGTAGACAGTTCTGTATTGTCTTTTCTTAATATAGTGATTGACGTGGGAATGCCCAGCCAACTGTGAATGGTGCCATCCCTGGACAGGTGGTCCTGAGGTGTATAAGAAAGCATGCTGAGCAAGCCAGTAAGCAGCACTTCTCCATGGCCTCTGCATCAGTTCCTACCTCCAGGTTCCTGCCTCGAGTTCATGTCCTGACTCCCTTCAGTAATGGAGTTTGACTTGAAAACTGTATAATAAAATAAACCTTTCCTCTCCAAGATGCTTTTGGTCATAGTATTTAACTCAGTAATGGAAACCTAACTAAGACAAAAGTAATTGACCAAAAATCCTAAAAGACAAAATAGGAATAGGCCTATATTGAGTCGATAATTAATGACCTTTGGGGATAGAAAACTCTGTGCCTGTCTTAGTTTAAATATGAAATGCCCCAACTCCCATTGTTCATGTTTATTTCAGGTTTCTCACAACTATGAAGAGCTAACACAAGGCCCAAATGAGTTCACTAGTGAGTTCTACCAAATATTTAAGGAAAAAATACCAGTTCCCTGCAGGTTATTACAGAAGAGAAAAGCAGATGAAATGTGTTCTAACCAATTTCAAAATGCTAGCATCATGCTAGGAAAACTATAGACCATTATTTCTAATGAACATTCATGCAAAAATCAACAGAATATTAGTAATCATGTCCAACAAGCTTTTAAAAAATGACCATTAGCAGATGAGGTTGATTTCAGGTACACAAAGGTGACTCAACATTACAAAAACACCAAATATCAACAGGTAAAGAAAGAGAAATCATATGACAGTATCAGTAATAAAGAACTCGTTCATGAAGAAAACTTTTGTCAAACTAGGAGCAGGGAACTTGAACATCTACACACACACACACACACACACACACACACACACACACACACACAAATCCACAGGACTAGGTGTGGAGGCAAGAGTTCCAGGACTACAAAGAGTTTCAAGCCAGCTAGGGCTGCATAGTAAAACCCTGTCTATTAAATAAAAAAAGTTTATTTTTTTAAATCCACAGTAACAAACTAGGTAGTTTTCCATAAAATTAAGAACAAAACAAAGAGGCCAGCCTGGTCTACAGCACAAGATCCAGGACAGGCACCAAAACTACACAGAAAAACCCTGTCTCAAAAAAAGGGGGGAAAAAAAAAGCCTCGATTCTGTTTTCACAAGATGATGCCTTTTAGCACTTATACAGTACCTGGCTAGTAAGTTTCAGGTGTGATAATACAGTGTGATCAGGTTCTGGGTGTGTAGTTTTTGGCTAGTAGCGCATGACTGATCTGAGTGACATGGTTTTCTATAAAGTTTAAAATGATAAATGGCCGGGCGGTGGCGCATGCCTTTAGTCCCAGCACTCCGAAGGCAGAAGCAGGCGGATCTCTTTGAGTTCGAGGCCAATCTGGGCTACAGCGTGAGAGTTTCAGGAAAGGTGCAAAGCTACACAGAAAAACCCTGTCTCAAAAAAATGAAAGAAAGTCGGGCGGTGGTGGCGCACGCCTTTAATCCCAGCACTCGGGAGGCAGAGCCAGGTGGATCTCTGTGAGTTCGAGGCCAGCCTGGGCTACCAAGTGAGTTCCAGGAAAGGCGCAAAGCTACACAGAGAAACCCTGTCTCGAAAAACCAAAAAAAAAAAAAAAAAAAAAAAAAAAAACCGAAAGAAAGAAAAGAATGATAAATGATCATGTTAGGTTTAGAGAGCAAATAAATATTAAAATATATTTTGAAATTTAAATAATAACTTTTATGATCTAATATTTGAAGTATGTTGATTTTTTTTTTTTGGTTTTTTTGGTTTTTTGTTTGTTTGTTTGTTTTGGCGGGGAAGGGTCCCAGACAGGGTTTCTCTGTGTAACAGTCCTTGGCTATTCTGGAACTCGCTTTGTAGACCGGGCTGGCCTTGAACTCCCAGAGTTTCACCTGCCTCTGTCTCCAGCGTGCAGATTAAAGGCCTGAGCCACCACTGCCCAGCATGATTTTTTTTAAACTTAAGATACACATATCTACTTTCATAGCTTTGCTTCTGATGTCTTATTGGGAGCCTGCAGTTTCAAGTACTTGTTTGTAGACAGCATATTTTGAGAGGGACAGATTTCTACTAAATAAAAAGCAAGGTTGTAATTGATTACAAACTCTCCTTTTCACATTGTATTTCTAAGAGCTAGAAATATCTCAATGGACTACAGGATAATTTTGTTGGGGTGAATAATTTCCACACATAAAATGTCATGAATTGAGTATGATTTTAATTAATTTGTATTTTAACACTGAGTTATTTTCTGCTTCCTTGTCTTTAAATGCTGGTCAGTTATCAGTATAAGTTAAATACTGTGACTAAAGATACAATAAAACCTCTATCTAAGCAGTATTTAGCTGAGTGATATACCAGCTAATATATGACACCATATGACTGGACCATCAGCATATACATCTAGCCTCCAACAACACAGATATGTACGATCACCAAGTATTTCTATTGGTTCCATTCACATGGAGTTTGTACAGTTTATGTTCTAAAGCACAAAAATTGAAAAGATACCCTTGGTGCTATTAGAAACTGTTTTTTACTACATATACTGTAGTTGAATTCCTATGTCTTAAGAAATGGTTCCTTCTAGTTGCTGACAGCTCACACAAAGGGAAGTCCATTTCCTGCCAACAGACTATATCGTCATATCCCACCTCATAGTAGGCTCCTTCTGTGATAGTGATGACACACAGGAAGTGGTGACTGCTTTGTGTTGCCTTGGAAATCACCCTCAAGGATCAACAGTAGGTAGTTGAAAATCTGAATTGAGGGCAGAAATTCCGTGGTTAGAAACCAGTTCTTTGCAGAATAGAGAATGAAAAATCAGAGCTCAGGGCAGAAGGGGCTGGGAGGAAGAATGAAGAGCAAAGATACTGTTCATGGAGCTGGCAAATAGCAGGACGATGGCTGAAGGCAAGAACACCGTGGAGAAAGAGCATCAGAGTGCAGAGCCAGCACAAGTGAACACAGAGGCTTTGAGGAGAACATGCATTGCAAGACTACCACCGCAGAATGGACCACCGAGAACTGTCATCTCACAGCCGCCCATGGTAGCAGACTCAGAGTGGTTTGGTCTGAGTGCAGAGGAACAGTAAGTGTTCCCCCCATTTGGGATATAGGCAAAAGAATATATGTCTGTATCTGGGAACAGATGGAGTCCCATAGGACTCAACTGCCTAAGAAACTAACACTAGGACCACTAATGAGTCATTAACTTTCATGGTTTCCATTCTCTTTGCCACATATAGGGAATAATGAATATGAACCTCCTAAGATTGTATAGAAGATTAAATAATTCCATGTAGGCTTCTGTAACATTACCTAGTGTAAATTCAATAAATGTTGCTATGGAAACATAAACTCTTAAAGAAGTAGCAGAAATGAAATTAAAGACAGGTTTTGTTCAGTTCTGTTATAAAAACCTTTTATTGCTGATAAAACAGTGTTTTATCACTTAAGTTGACAAACAGCACTAATTTGCTTACTAATCAGGTTAATGTGACTTTACTCCATCCTAAAGAACAATTTTCCTGTCATATTTTTCTTCATTAAGTTTTAAAACTTGTCTTCCAATTGTTTTAAAATCTATTTAAGCTGGAGAGATGGCTCAGTGGTTAAGAGCACTGGCTGCTATTCTAGAGGTCCTGAGTTCAATTCCCAGCAACCATGTGGTGGCTCACAACCATCTGTAATGAGATCTGGCATGCAGGCAGAACACTGTATACATAATAAATAAATAAATATTTTTTTAAAAATCTATTTAAAATGTAAATTTTAGACCCAGGCATAGTAGAGGCAGAGGTGGGCAGGTTTCTATAAGTTAGAGGACTACATAGTGAGAACCTGTGCTGTGGAATAATCCTTCTATACACTGTGAAAATGTGTTGCTCTCATTGTTGATAAAAAGCTGATTGGTCGATAGCTTAGGCTTGTCTCCAGCCAACTCTTACAACTTGAATTAACACATTTCTATTCAACTATGTGCTGCCCCGAGGCTCGTTTGCCTCATCTATGAACTTCCCATGTTGCTTCTTCCACATCTAGCTTGCAATTCTTCAAACTCTGCCCTTCTTCTTCCCAGAATTCTCTCTGCCTTGAAAATCTTGCCTAGCTATCAGCCATTCAGCTTTTTATTAATACTGAAAACGACACATTTTCACAGTGTATGGAAGAATTATTCCACAGAATTTCCCCCTTTTTGTCTAAATAAAGGAAGTTTTAACTTTAACATAGTAAAATTATATATAACAAAAAGTTATCAAGTAAGAACTAGTTACAGTAGCCAGTCCACTTGTATTTGACAAAATTAGAGAAAATATTCTATTATCTAATCTCTGTGAATCTAAAGTTTTATACCTAATTCACTTTTTTATAACTAAGGAAAATTATAAGTTTAATTATTTAGCCTTTAACTCCCTCAAAAGACTCCAGAAGGGTGTAATGCTACCTAATCACAGGGACATCTGGCTGCTTGGACAGTCACCCAAAGTTCCTCTGTAACATTGGGGCATCCAATCTTGGCCTACAGGCCTAGTATATCTGACAGACATTTCTGAGAAGCAGGGAATTTTGAAGGACTGTCCTACCTTGTCTTGGCAAAGTTTGGCAGTCACTTTTTTTTGCATCCTACTGGTCCTGTTTGGACAGTATCCTGTCAGCAACTGAGGCAAAGGAAGCTTCTTTGCGCAAATGGCTACCTTTGCTATAAAGAAAGTAAACTCCATACAGAGGTTCTTCGATGCCCATCATCTTCTTTGAAGTAGATTGGTGCTGTTGAGGTCAGATGTGTCTCACTATCATGAAAAGCCTTAGGTTATTAAACATGTTAAGTGCCATATTCTGTAGATCTCTGAAGTGTTTGAAGACTAATATATCTGTGTATGACCTTGAAAGAAATACCAGACTGTAATTTTGACTATTATAAATGACTATTAATCTGTATTTAATTATAAATTACATTTTAAATGAGCTGCTAAATTCAATACCCCAAACAAGCATATATACAATATAACAAAATTAACTTTAAATTTGTATCAATAAACTAAAATCCATACCAATGTAAAATATTTTGAGATTAATGGTTGCTTTTTGAATTAAAGTAGATTCAATAATCTACCCTTTTTTTCTATCACTCCTGTATCATATCCCCCTTTTCTTTCCTTTAGAAACAGATCTTTGAATTTAACTTCTTTTTTCCTGACTGTGACCAATAACAACTTGTAACCAACCGCCCTTAAATGATAACAAACATCCATAACCCATCTTTTGAAAATGTGGGTGTCATTTTTTTATAGATTGCTTCCTGTTATTTGGAGGAACTGGCATCTTTGAGGGAAACTTGAGGAAATCAGGATAATGATTAAGTTTTGGCTGGAGTATTCTGTGAGGCTGGTCCATCTCATCCAGCAGCCTTGAATCTGTTTTGGATGCAGAATTCTGAGGAAACTGTAACAGAGGCATTTTGAGATACTGGATCACCTGGGCCATCCATTTTCATTGGTATCTGGTCCCCTTGTCCTGAAAATACATAAACTTTTAAAAGTAACATACATGGGTGTATTAATAAACATGTATATAACACACATGTATAAACTGTGTGTGTGTTGTATACAAATTAGCCAAAAATGATTTTTTATGTTTGAGCAGGTGAAATATATATCGCATGTCTTAAGGTTCTTCTATTTCTTTATATTTGCAGTCGGGATTTTCAGGGAGTCTTCCTCAATTGAACCTGATCATCCTTAACATTGAATGAACCCTAGCCTTTCATTTCCTGTGGAAATAAAAACATAACCTCTCCCCCAAAGCAACACACTTTTTGACTTCCATTTTGACGTAAAGATATTTTTAAACATATAGGTTGGTTTAATCCAGCAGTTTTTATAATCCAGTGTCTTAGTAGCTGTCATTCCTTCATCAGCAATCAGAAAATTCAAAGACAACACAGTAACATACAGGATCCAAACTCACCGTATATTTTCCATCTTTGCATGGGTTTTATCCTTTATATTACTTTATTCTTTCTTTAAAGACTTTATTTTTTTTTTTACAAATCAAAATTTTTTTTCTAGCTGTCTTTTTTTTTTCATTTTTCTTTAAGAAATTTTCTACTCACTCCACATACCATCCACAGATACCCCCTCCTCCCTCCTCCTACCCCCCCCCAGCCCTCTTTCCCAAGCCACCCCGCATCCCCACATCTCCCAAATCGAGGTCTCCCATGGGGGAATCAGCAGAGCCCAGCACACTGAGCCTAGGCAGGTCCAAGCTCCTTCCCACTGCACTAAGGCTGTGCAAGGCGACACACCACAGGCACAAAACTTTATTATTTTTAAACTATTTTTTTCTGTGACTGTCCATACCATTCCCTTTTCTCTCCCAAGTCTACGTACATTTTTAAATACACTGTAACCCATTTAGAGGTTTTTTCCATCTAGATCTATCTTTACTGAACATATATGTTGTTTTTTCATCACATGAAACCAATCTTAAACTGCTATGTTAGTCACTGGCACTGCTCAGCTTAGTGTATGGCGGTAGTGCTTGGTGGTTGGCACCTGGCTCCTCCCCGCTTGGTTCCCTGAGAACTTAGCCTCATGGCAGAGGTATGGGGGGGTGTTTACCACCCCAGCTCTCAAAAGTTGTTGGGTCCACAATGCCACCGAGTAGCATACGGCCCCCTGCTCATAAACCCCATGTAAGTGTTCTGTAGCAGGGCCTCTTAAAAGAGCCACACCCATGTTTGCTGCTGGCACCAAGCCAGGAAGGTGCCTCTTAAAGGAGCTGTGTCTTTACAAACTGTTGAGAGAGAGAGACAGAGAGACAGGCAGAAAGAAAGAAAGAAAGAAAGAAAGAAAGAAAGAAAGAAAGAAAGAAAGAAAGAGAGAGAGAGAGAAAGAAAGAAAGAAAGAGAAAGAAAGAAAGAAAGAAAAAGAGAGGGCTAGAGAGGTGGCTCAGCCATTAAAGGCAAGATTCACAACCAAAGTAAATAATCAATTTTAAGTGATAAGAAAAATGAACTAGGCCAGGCAGTGGTGCCGAACACCTTTAATCCCAGCCCTCGGGAGGCAGAAGCAGGCGGATCTCTGTGAGTTCGAGGCCAGCCTGGGCTACAGAGTGAATTCCAGGAAAGGCAAAAAGCTACACAGAGAAACCCTGTCTCGAAAAACAAAAAAAACAAAACAGAAAAATGAACTATTATAGTTAAGTATCTATTGTGGAAAATCTAATATATATTTATATGTAACTTCACTTAAAAGTTATATTTGAGGGGGCTGGAGAGATGGCTCAGAGGTTAAGAGGACTGACTGCTCTTCTGGAGGTCCTGAGTTCAATTCCCAGCAACCACATGGTGGCTCACAACCATCTGTAATGAGATCTGGTGCCCTCTTCTGGCCTGCAGTCATACATGCTGTATACATAGTAAATAAATAAATCTTTTAAAAAAAAAAAAAAAAAAAAAAAAAGTTATATTTGAAATTTTTCATGTCAAAACTTATTTTTTTTTACCTACTTACAGAGGTTTGTGGTATTTGAAACAGTAACAGCAACTCAGTCTTTCCAGTGTTAAAGTTGTTTCTGATGGTTACAACCCCAAACAAATATGGCTCCTGTAGACTTTAATCAAAAGTACAAGCAGGCCTTCATTCTGGTGAAGACCGAAGTTAAACATACACCTGTTGGCAGAGAGAAGGGCCTTCTGCTACCTATGAAAAGCAGGTCCCAAATCACCTCCCTTCTGCAGTTCATTCCAGAGCTTGTTTCCTGATATCTTTCTCCAATCCCAGTATCATTTCTCTTCTCCTAGATTGGCCTGGGCTAAGTGTTCTGAAGACCCTCGGATTGCAGTAGGTTCCTATTCCCCACTAGAAAAGAAAATAAAGGTGAGGAAATCCATTTGCCATGAACTTTGGATTCTGTGATAAAATCATAAAGTTTACTGGAGGTAAAAAGGGCCCCAGCACTTTAGGGGAGAATGTCCTGACTCATGCTTAGTTCCACATTTGGTTCTCTGAGCAGTGCTGGCTGGACACTCTGGCTACAGTCATTAGTTTGATGGGCTTGGGAAGACAGGACAAATATGTGGACTCAGATAACAATTGGGCTAGCACCCTGTGGTGGAGGCAGGAGAATTAAAGGAAAACATGAATGAAGCTGGAAGTGATAAGATTCAAAAGGTAGAAACTGGAGAAAGAAGCAAGTAGAGAGATCAAATAAACCAAGTCTCCCAGGTAGTGGTGGCACACACCTTTAATCCTAGCACTTGGGAATCAGAGGCAGGTGGATATTTGAGTTGAGACCAGCCTGGTCTACAGAGTGAGTTCAAGGACAGTCAGGGCTACACAGAGAAACCCTGTCTCAAAAAATAAGCAAACAAACAAAAAACAGTAAACAAGCAAACAAACTAGGCCTGAAGTTGAAAGGTGAGAGCAGGGAATTATCTTCTCAATGTGGCTTATAAATCGTTCAGCTCTCCTACTCTAAATCAGTGCTTGACCCGTACACGGGAAGGCATCCATATAAGAAAGGCTCATCGAGATCATGCTCTACCTTACAGACAGACGAGTAAGGCTGGTAAGACTAGTAAGGCTAATAAGGGAGCCCTAAGGTAGGGGGACAAAAATACAGGGATATTCAGCAAATGAGATAGCAGAGGGGTAAAAGCCGAGGATATGAATGAAGTAAGGAAGAGTCTCTCTTGTTTGAAGACCATTTGTGCTGAGGGGTACTTTATGCTGATCTAAGTGACCCAGTAGGCAGTTCTGATGATACAGAAGGGAAACCCTTAAAGCTCAACAGGCACAGGTGAAGAATTCGCTTCTGATAGACAAGAATGTTTCCAGGATAAAAGCAGGAAGGTGGAGTCTGGGATAGAGGGGTGGTGGCTCTGATGGTGGGAAGAGGGAGCTGCTGGGTGCTTTCATTTTCACAAGGAAGTCTAAGTCAGAGTCCTCCCCTAGGACAGAACATGGTCTGGGTGTGGGGGGTAGGAGGGTAGGAGGCTTAAAGGGGGAGAAAGTCAGACCCAAACTGGGTGTGGTATAGGAGTGCCAGACATTGAGAGCTGTACTATGGAACTAAAATAAAGGACATCCAACTTAAAAAGTTCTGATTACTCCCTCTCACAAGCGTTTAGGTGGCACCCATTCTTCACGAGCGAGAAAACTGTTAGTCCAGGAGTTACAACAGGAGAGTGAAACAATTGATAAACTTAAGACCATGTCTTTTGACTTGCGGTTTGCTAAAGCAGATTCCTACTACTATCAACAACATCAAGAAATGATTAAAGAAGCATGGAATTATATACCAGATTCAGAATGGAACATTAACCCAGAGGAAGAGAAGAAGTCAAGAAGAAAAACACCAGACAATGAAAAAAAATGGGACTATCTAGTATCTGAGAGAGAAATAAATCACATAGAAAAACACATACTCAGAGCTGAGAGGGCTAGAGGCCTCAGAGACAACAAATATAGACTACTCCCTGAGAGAATTCCAAGTGAAACACTTTCCCCAAAACCATTAATACAAGAAGATAAAAAGAATAAAAATATCCAGAAAACATACAAAGCTGTACCCCAAAAGCCCAAAGTAGCATGGGCAAAGGAGCAGATGAAGCGACATAAAGACCGAATGATTCGAGCGAGAGAACTCACAGACCAGAAGAATGATGAAAAGAAGACTCAAAAGTTCCCCAGCCATGGTCGTCCTCTCTTCAAATCACGAGGGAAGAAGGAGGAAAAGAAAGAGTTTGAAAAGGTCACAGCTTATCCTATCTTCCAGCCTTCCCAGGAAAAACTTATAGAGGTGACTATTCTGATGGAAAAGTCGAAAGTGGATAAAGTGCAAAAACCACTCCAAAGAGAGCTCTTGAGTATGCCACCATTTCTGAAAAGTCAACTAGAAAAGAAAAAAAACCTTAAATTATTTCCTTGATTATCGTATTTCTTTCTTAGAATATTTTATAGTAATTAGTACAATGAAATCATGGAAAACAGACATCTAAGGGGAAAATGGCAGCTCTAGACATACATACTGGAAAAGCACGGTATTGAGGCCACAGGTTGTTCAATTCCATTCTTATGGTACTCACTGGTCAGGGCTAAGGAGTAAGAACATTAAATGAGGACAGAATGGCAGCTAATGGCATAGGACTGGGGAGGGGTGCTCTATAGTATTTTTTGATGATGGTAGCATGCCCCATTGATTTTAAGGCACTGAATCATGTCCTAATTGGATGAGTTGGATTGTGGATGAACTCTCAGCAAAGCTGTTCTGACAGAAGGAAAGGATTGCTAGTGTTTAGAGAAGAGGAAACAATCCTGAAAATAAAGGGCCAACCATCCTACAAGGTTCTAAACATTAGAGTTTACACTTAAAATCCTGAAGGCAGGGTAGGGGAGACGTTTCAGCAGGCTAAAGTGCTTTTTATGCAAGCCTGACGACCTGAGTTCAGATCCCCAGAACTCATGTAAAAACCAGACATGGGTTCATATGTCTAATCCCAGTACTCTTATAGCAAGATAGAAGGTGGAAACCAAGTCCACAGAAACTCATGGACAGTAAGTAGTACACAGTACAGCAGCAAACAAAAGAAACCCTGACTCAAACAAGGTGGCTGGAGAGGACGGGAACCCAAGGTTACCCTCTAACCACCGGATGTCTACTGTGGTACACACGTGCCCTTAACACACACATGCCTCATATACACACATACATAAAAATAAATAAAATCTTGAAGGCAGAGATAGTCACTAGGAACTGGCAAGAGGTTTGAACAGACAAAACAATGGATGTTTTGTCTTCATAGATGTCTGGGCAGAGCCTGAGCAAGATGGACAAAAAGACTACAAGGAAAGTAGTGACTGGCTAAGGATGAGGGAAGGGGAGGAGTTTACAGAATGAACTTGCCTGTGAAATATGGTAAAAGTATTGGTACAAAGATTTTAAGATTTGAGAAATTGTTTTATTACATGTTTTTTAAATGGCCAATAATCACTTAACATAGCTCTAGCCTCTTTAAACACAAAATTCTGAGACTCTTCCCTTATAGTATAAATGCATTATGGTATAAAGCAAAGGAGTAGAAGAGTGGGAGGGAGCCAGGGAGAGAGAAACTCTAAGAATGTAGATTTCAGGGGTAAAAATTCACATCAAATACAGCATTATCCATTGGAATTAATTTGGAAAGCAACTGGTAAAAGTGGCATAGAAAGAAAGACTCAGAAGATTAGTGGGAAAGGGGCTACTCCACCAGGGTTTTGAAACAGATTTCCAAATGGTTTGTATTAAATTCTTATGTATTACTGTGTGTGTATATCACGGGAAGGGGCATGTCACACTGCATACATGTGGAGGTCAGAGTTGTAGAGCTGATTCTCTCCTTCCTTTACATGGGTATGGAACATTCATTCCCTGAACCATCTCACCAGCCGCCAAGGGTTGTTGTTGTTGTGGGTTTTTGGGTTTTTTTGGGGTTTATTTATTTATTTATTTATTTATTTATTTTGGAACAGGGTTTCTCTGTATAACAGCTCTGGCTATCCTGGAACTCACTCTGTAAACCAGGCTGGTCTCAACTCACAGAGACCCACCACCTCTGCCTCCTGAGTGCTGGGATTAAAGGCGTGCACTATCCCACCCACCCACCCCCACTCCCCACCCCCGCCAAGCGATTCTTATTTAAAGAGGTAAGATGGCAATCACAGGACTTTGTATTGATTGTTTTAAAGAGAGAAGCATGGTGAAGGATAAACACCAGACAAAGTAGAAGAGATGACTGATAGGGCTGTCTCCTGGGACATAGGAAAGAAGACCTTGAATCCAGACCTTTCCTGAAAAAGTGCCTGCAAGAAGAGAAAAGTTAAAAATAGAAAGCTAGGGAGAGGGAACCCAGAAAGCATCCAGGGCCAACTAGAAGGCCCAACATGGATGAGCAGGGCAGAGGGACATGCAGGAGGATGAGCCCACACTTGGTGCTGCCAGGGGCACAGTCCAATCTGACTTGCCAGAGGATATAACGGTGTCTTAAGTATAAAGCATAGGCCAAGTCACATCAAAAAATATTTGACCATTTTTAACCTACAAAAATCCAATTTCATTTGGCACAACCTATCTGTTGGCTTGGCCAGCTAATTTTATAACTAAAACATTACAAAACAAAACAAAACAAAACAAAAAACACTATGATAATCTATGAGGCACTGACAATCTAATTAAAACTTTTATTGGAACAGGACTAGAAAAAGAACCATACCCCCCCCAAGAGACAATAAAGACAATTATTTGTGAATATGGCAGTGAATTTTCTTTAATCAAAGACAACCATGACAAATCCATTAACTATCAAAAGCTACATTTTACTGAAAACAATCTTCATCTTTAAAAACATTTAATCATACATATATACAATATATGCTGCTTTCCTTTCAGGATTTCATTATTGCCTTCAGTTCTAAAAAATAAAATGAAATAAAAGATAGCTGGTTAACGGCTGACACAGTATATACATACATGCAATCTAGTGACTAGCCCCTTGTCAGTGAGTAGGACCCGGTTAAGCCACTGTGCTCAGACAGTTCCCTTTCCTTCAAGATAGTCTGACAGAGGTAAGCTATCTTGAAACAAAAGAATATACACTGAGGTTATATAAAGTACTTTAAAAGCTCATTTTAGTTCTCAAAATGAGAGAAAATTGAAGCTAAAAAACTATTAAGTCCTTTTATAGACAGACTTACAGATAAAATAAACGTGTACTAAAATGAAATGACTCCACAAGGTTTTAAATTGAGGGGCAGGGCCAACAGATTCAAGGTCATTTCCACCCACTATCATCTCCAGTACAGAATACCACATCATTCACTACGATTTCAAAAATCTTCCCCTCTGTAAGAAATGTTTTTTTCCCTAGCATTATTCATTTCAGAAATGTCCGTTTATGAGCATCCCTCTAAGGTCACTGGAGCCTTATCTTCCTTTTCTGCTTTGTGTTCATTAAATAAAGACATCTAACAGAGCAGCGAACAACGCCGGGGAGGATTCCATACCATTCATCCACGGTTAGGTGAAAACAGACTGATAGAGTTCTCCTGCACTGCTCTTTCATCTACAGACCTTAAGAACACCAAAGTAAGGAATCCTGAGGGACAGCCACCGGCAGCCTACCTCCTGCCTTCCTTACCAGTTACAGTTCTAGGAATGGGACACTAGAGGGAGGCAAACCCCAAACTTCACGGGAATGAGGAACTACTATAGCTTGGGTTGCCTAATAAAATTTTAACACAACTGTGTGGCTGTCGTGTAGGAAATGTTACCTTCAGCTGGCATCAGGCACTTAGTCGCTGCTGGCTCTGACTCAGAGAGATCACAGGCTCAGAAATCTCAAAGGTCTTCACAATCTCCTGGTCGGAAACAGGAACATTCAGGCAGTGAGTTTATAGCAGACGAAGTCACAGTCAGAACTGCACTGCAGGGCCTTACCTCCCAGTCACGGTAACTCAGGGCTATAATGCCTTGACTCCTAATTTGCGTGTTTTGTTCAATTCCCTCATTTTCTTCGTTAATCACTGGCTCTGTTTGAAAGACAAAGTTTCCAAACATCATCAATCAGAACAGGTAACTTTATAGGAGTGAAGTTTGTCCTGAGAAGAGACTTGTATGTACTTCCCAGAATGCCATGCGTACCTGTGCACTAGCCATTCAGCTAAACCCTAGTGAGCCCCATATGAAACTGAGAACATGTATCAAGTAACTGCAATCAAAGTCCTAAAGGCTCCACCCACGACTTTAGAGGGGCAAGACTAACAGGTAAGCATGAAATAGCCCAGAAGCTCAAGGGAGGGCGCTGGCATCACGGACGAGTGGTTGGAAAGAAGGAAACCACACACAAGACTCCAATTACAAACACTACTAAAATCTAGCACAGTTTATCACTTTGTTTACATCAGATAGTGAATTAATGATATCAATTAATCCATCAGTTTTAAACCACGCTCATATTTTCAGTTAACCAGGAAAGGTACACTATTTGAATTTTTGTTCATATAAATCTTATTAAAATTGGGAACTTATTAGGCATGGTGGCACCTGCTTTTAATCCCAATACCTAGGAGATGGAGACAAGTGGCGCTCTTTGGGCTCAAAGCTAGCATGTTCTACATAGAGAATTCCAGGTTAGCCAGGGATACATGGTCAGACTGTCTCCGTCACAGAATTCCTATGGTTTAAAATAACAACAAAAACAGGCATGGCAGCACAAACCTTTAATCCCTGAACTCAGAAGACAGAGGCAGGTGGATCTCTGTGAGTTAAAGGTCAGCCTGGTCTACAGATCAAGTTCCTAAACAGCCAGAGCTCTATATTGAGAGAGCGTGTCTCCAAAAAGAAATCAAAACCAAAACAAAACAGAAGCTTGTTGTATTTCCAGCACTAAGAAGACTGAGGCAGGAAGACTGAGAGTTTAAGGCCAGCCTGGACTACATAGCAAATTCCAGGCTAGCCTGGGCCATGGAGCAAGACTATCTCAAAAAACAAAACAAAACAAAACAAAAAAACCCCACTTACATTTACTCGAATAAAATACATTTCATAAACTCTTAATATTTTTTAAAACTAACTTTTATGAACATAGTGTAATTTACCTATTATTGGTAGTCGGTCTTGGTCAAGTCTTATTCTTGCAAAACCATCCTAAAACAAAAACATGGTTTGAAACAAACACCAAAATCTAATGCATGAAAAAACTTAATCAGTTAGAAAAATCTGTACTTCGGACACCCAAAATTTACCCAAACTTACAGACAAAACTTTTCTCACATCTTTCTTCAAAAAAGAGTATTGCTCAGGTTTCGAATGAACTTTTACTGGACAGATTCCACATTGACTTTACTATTATTACTACATTGATTCTTTTTTGGAATGGAGTGGCACTATGGTACACAGATGGAAGTCAGAGCACAACTTGTAAAAGCTGGTTCTCTCATTCCACCGTGTGCATCCTGGGGATCAAACTCAGGTGAGACTTGGCAAGAGTTTTTACCCACTGTGCCAACTCATCAGCCCTCAATCCTAGAAACTCTAAGGAACAACTGTCTTGTTCTTTAATGTTTTATGCATATCCTGTCATATACCTTCCACATTTTATTACACACAGTTCTATCCTTGGGACCACTGGCAAACATGCCTTTGTTGTTTGGGAAAGTACTTGGATAAATATAAGCTTCTGTCTAAATTTAAAAAGCCAAATTCATCTTCCATGTTTAGGAATGCAACATGATGTAAGTCTTAATTCAAACATCTATGGTACACTGATAGGGTTTTGTTTGACTAGTTTTAAATTTTTTCACATTTAATCAGCTACAAAACTACTATAAAGCCCTCCCATAGACCCTTTATTCATATTCCCCAGCTGTTTGGTCACATTTACTTGACTGCTTTCTATGTTATCACATGAGAGATGTGAGGGTGACTGCTAGGACTGTCTCCTTCTGCTTCTTCAGGGCCTGTGTCTTGAGAATAAGCTTATTTTTATATAACACGAAAACCTCAGGAAATGTACCATACTGTAATAGTTCCATATAGCTATACCATTATACTTGGAACTAGAAGTGTTTCGAATTTGGGACTATTTGCATAGATACAATGCGGTGTCTTGGAGATGGGAGCTAATCTAAACATGAAATTCATTTATGCTCCATATATACCTCACACTGCCAGAAGGTCACTTTATACTCTATTTTTAATGGGCCTGCTTTTCAGTTGTGACCAATCATATGCAGTAGTTGTGAAATTTTCCAACTATGTTCTCATGTTTCAAGTTTTGGAGCATTTCAGATTCATATTTTTAAAAACTAAAGGCAAGCCATAAATTTTAGTTCACCTAACATACCAATTAATGTTCTGTTATAATGGACAAATACCTTTATCAGCTTGTGATTTTTAAAAACTAAAGGCAAGCCATAAATTTTAGTTTACCTAACATACCAATCCATGTTCTGCTATAATGGACAAATACCTTTATCAGCTGTGTATCATTTTTAAAACATGTAAAAGATGTTAGAGAAATCTAAAACCTTACCCGTATAATGAAGGAAACATGAAAGATGTTTTCCACTGTACGGGGGAAAGAATGTGGATCAACCACAAAATCAAAAAAGGACATTGGAGTATCAGCTATAGAAGAAAAAAAAAAGAAAAAATAATAATCTTCAAAACACAAAAAATTATTTTTGTTTCACAACAAGCTCTATGCCCTAACATTCACCAGAGACAAGAAGGAACACACAAGCCTCCTGCTGTGGGGAGTAAACTCTTGTGAAGGTCAGTTTGGCATTTCTATTAAAATGGAGATGCTCACTGACCTGGCTGCCTTCCAAAGAGCCCTCCTCAGGAATGATGGCCTAAACATGCCAGTTACACAGAGACTTTCACCTCAGCAGTTTGTACAACAGGAAAATGCAACAAAGAGCCTTTCCAGTGATAAGGATTATTAACTTTATTTATGATAGAGCCATACCATGGGAATCCCTGAAAATAAGGAAAAACTGGATGATATAGAAGAATGTCTACAGTGAAAAGTCATAGTGCAGAAAGTGCCTATCATGATTAGCTTGGGAAAAAAAAGGAAAATGAAAGTAACCTCCAAACCAAAAAACAACAGCATTCATATTTACATGATATAAACAAAAAACTATGAAAACAGGCACCTCATGTTTGACAAGTGACCCTCATGGAAACAGGAGGGAGGTAGATGATACTTTTACTTTATGGGGGCTGGAGACATGGCTCAGAGATTAAGAACACTGGCTGCGCCGGGCGGTGGTGGCGCACGCCTTTAATCCCAGCACTCGGGAGGCAGAGCCAGGCGGATGGGTATCTGTGAGTTCGAGGCCAGCCTGGTCTACAGAGTGAAATCCAGGATAGGCACCAAAACTACAAAGAGAAACCCTGTCTCAAAAAACAAAAAACAAAAAACAAAAAAAAAATGAACACTGACTACTCTTAAAGAGGACCAAGGTTTGGTTCCAGCACTCATAAGACGCAGTCTACAGTTCTAGAGGACCTGACACCCTCTTCTGGCCTCTGAGGGTACTGCATGCACCTGGTACACTTACATATAAGCCCACAATCACTCATACACATAAATCTGCCTAAAAAAAAAACTTAGGGGCTAGAAAGATGGCGTAGCAGTTAAAAGTCACTGTTGCTCTTCTAAAGGACCAGGGTTGGATTCCCAACACCCATGTGGCTGCTCACAACCGCCTGTAACTCCAGCTCCAGAAGATCCAATACCCTCTCTGGCCTCCTGAGGCACCAGGCAGGTATGTCGTATACAGACACATAGGCGGACAAAACAACCATATACATAAAATAAAATAATAAATAATTTAAAAAAAAAGAATGGTTTAAAAAAATAAGTTACTTTATCAACATCCTCATGTGAGGTATTAGGAGAAAAGGTTCATTAAATACATATGACAAAAATAGAGTCGAAATGAGATGTTGTGTCTTATGCCTGTAATTCTAGCACTCTGGAGGCTAAGGCAGGGAGACTGCCATGAGTTTAAGCCAGCCAAGAGTATACTGAGCTAGCTCCAGCCCAGCCTGGGCAATACACTACTTTAAAAGAAAGGAGGAGGAGGAGAATCACAATTAACTCAAATATATGCCACTGAAATACCTTCTAAATAAAATAACCTTATAGAAAGTGGCCCACCCGATAGACACAATGGCTGCACCTTTTAATGTGGTGCCATACTCACGATCTTCTCTAAAGTATGTCTGCAACAATCCCAAGATCCTCTCTACTTCTTTTTCAGTTGCTTCTTGATGAGACTCTTCCATGCATTTCAACTGGGAACGAAAGCCATCGTCACACTCACTCACCCTCACGTCAGTTACTAACCTTTCTCTCTCTGCTGCACATCCCAACTTCAGAGTTTCACTTGGGCCTGCTAGCTTTTAACATGTCTTAAAATTTAGTTTAAAAAAAGTTATCTCACTTGAGTAATATTCTTATATTCTTATTATAGAAGGGTGACATTACCAAACTGCTACCTCAGCTGTCTTAAAACACAAAGTCACAACACAGTAGCTCTTGACTGGACTTGATCTTGACCCACCCATAGGGGACACCTGCCAATATTGGAGACATTCTTGGTTATAGCTGGGGTGGGCGGTGCCATTAGCATCTAGTCAGCAGAGGGCTGACTTCCAACGCCCAGGACAATTCCCTCACAATAAGAATGACCCAGCCCTACATGCTGAGGGCACTAAGGTTTAGGAGAACTGATTAAAACCACAGAAAATGAGTTAAAAGTGCTCAATCCAACAAAACACTGAGACATTTTAAATAAAATATCTAAATGACTAGAACCTGATTCTAGACCCTAACACTTAGATAATTATAACTTTTTTTTTAAGTGGAGTCAGAGTGCTATTATGTAGCTCTGGCTGGCCTGGCCTAGAACTTGCTATGTAAGTCACGCTGGCCTCCAACTCCCAAAGCCTCACCTGCCTTAAAGCTCTGCACCACCACGCCCAACTGCATGTATTTAAGCATAGGTTAGTCTAAAAAGCAGTATCTGAAAAGCAAACCTGAGCAGGCATAGCCCGCTGCTCTTCTATCATGCGAGGTTGTCTCGGACGATCAGTTCGCGGCTTTGGCACAGGGAATTCTCCATGTATTGAACCCAACCTAAGGAAATAGGCTTTCATGTCTTTACTGTTTCCTTTATAAACAACCCCATTCCAATGACTAAAGCAGTTGGTGTAGCATAGTCAAATTCAGACCAGGCATCAGTGAGGAGACTTAGACTGTGACAATCTTCTCTGCTCCATCTGTGTTCCTACAAGAACTCCTTGCGCTTTGTCAATCAGATACTCTCTCATGCTTTCCTGGTGCTCTGGGCAGCAGTAAAGCCACTGAATGCACCTGTGGAATCTTTCCAACTAGCCTCTTACCTGTCACACAAAGGCGACTTTTAAGATCAGAAAGGTGAGTACATGGGTCTGGGTATGTCTGAGTAGCAGTTCACAGCTGAGGACTACTGAGCACCCCTATCATGATGGGGTCTTTTCTTTTAAGGCTCTAGTCTCAACAAAAACAAACAAACAAAAAAACCCAACCAACAACAACAAAAACTAACCCTAATACAGCCTTAAGCTGCAGTAATATATGTATCATGCAGAGTTCAAGGCCCCTAGAATCTAGTTCCATTTGCTCGTTATACTTGAGATGAAAGGATATCATATAGATGGGATGAGATTAATCTGCATATCATCTCAATGTGATAGCTCCTATAATATACTGCTATGAGAGCCTTTCGGCAGAAATATCTACCCAAACACAGAAGAGATCTGGTTGGGAAAACTGATCATTTACTGGTATTCCCTCTGGAAAAGTTACTGGAGGCATCCAGGTTGGGACCAAGGGGTAAGTAGAGTTCACCAGAAATATGAGGGGAAGGACATCAGTGGGTGAGGGAACACAGTATGCAGACAGAGTTGTAAACACTGCATATGGCTAGAAACTGAGCTGGATGATGCCAAAGGCTAAGACTTTCCCTTGATACGCCAGGACTCAAGACCTATTAGCACTAAACAAAAAACAGACTTGGATTTTATCACATCATTAAGAAAAGGGTGGTCTTTATACAATAGTTCTGGACATGTGAGTTGCCAGAAGGCATGTTATAGATGCCTGGGCCAGGACACAGCCCTGCTACAACCCAAGCTCCAAAGCTGTCTAACACAGACTCTACCAATCTCAGGCTTAAAGGAATTTGAGACCAGTAGCCCGGAGCTTTGGGAAGGAAGGACTCGAACACACTGGACAGCTACCCCAGGGAAAAGACCTACCAGGAAAGAAAGGCTAGGCACTTGAAGGCTGTCTTTAAAGCAGCAGCAAGAGCCATCCCTGGTTTTGCCAGAGGCGGGACTAGATTAGCCACCGTCATTTCCTAAATTGAGACAATGAGCTGGGCAAGTGAGTGATCATGCAAAGGATGCTGGAATAAATGGCCCTGACATAAACTGCCATAATGTCAACATACCCCCAGTAGGAGCCTTCATCCTCCAGCACGGTAACAAACTCAGGGGTAATAAACAGAACCAGAAACACGCCGCAGACCTCCAACCCCTGAGCTAGGCAGCAAACAAGCAGAGAGCACCATGGTAGGGTCCTGCCCCACGGCCTCCCTGCTAAGGGGGACAGAGACCCGTTGATTCCAGTTACGTTTACGTTTACAGCCATCTGTCCAAGGGGAGCCAGTCCCTGAACAATGGCTTCATGACTGTGACCTCTTTTACTACTTAACTATCTTTGTCCCTACAATAAAAAACAACTTAAGGTTTACAAATGGCTGGTCTGTTGGATTTTGAAAATAATCTTACAGAAAGTGGAATGTATGGGTTTTATTAAAGGTGTTTTCTGCTGTTTTGCCTGATATTTTCCAGGAATCATAGACAATTAATTCCAAATCAGTTCTATCTTCATCACGGATGAATTCTTCAGCTTCTAGTGGATTTACACCCATATGTGTCAGCTACAGAAAAAAAAATGAAGAAAAAGAATCAGTTAAACTATAGGCAACCATTCACCAAATTTAATAAACAGGCCAGAGGGAGAGCCTATTTTCATACTGGCTCAACTTCTTATTACAAAGATAATTTTACATATAAATTCCTATTCAAAAGTACCTTTCATTGTAAGAAAATATTCCTCAATATACTTAGAAGAACATTTGGTGAAGACAGCGAGATGATTTAGCTTAACAGTTCTCAACCAGGGCGATTTGCCCCTAGGGGGTCTTTTGGCAATACAAAACATTTTCGAGTCAGTAACTGACATGCTGTGGCACCTAGTGGGTAGAAGCCAGAGAAACTGTCCTACAGTGCACAGTAGAAGCATTCAATACAGAGATGTACCCAGCCCAAATTATCACTGGTGCTGAGGCCGAGAAACCCATTCCTTTCCATCCCAGCCTAAGGGGCTTGAGAATGGCAGGCATTAAGCTCATAGGGGCCTACTGGAGCACAAGCAGCTCCATCGGGAGCAAAACTATACTAGCAGGGAAACTGAAGACCCCACACGAAACACTCCAGTACGGAACCGGAAGTTCAGCTGGCTCTGAGATCCCAGTGACTGGCCAACTTCCTAGAAGGGATCTCAGTATACCCAGAGAGCAGTAACACACAAGAAGAGATTTCTAACAGTCTCTTTTCCTGAGGAGACTTGGCAACGAGTCAAACAATTCTCTTGTCTCTCTTTTACAGAAGTGTATTATTACAGCCAGGTGGAGTGGGTATTATATTTGTTTCTTAGGAAAGAAGATGTTTATTGTATGAGGCTGTGATATGCCTAAAAGTTCTTAAGTTAAAGTAGCAGTAGTATATATAAACAATAACTAGAAAGCCCTCAAAGCAACCAGACTTTGAAGGGAAAAAAACAGCAAGCATCTGCTCAGAGGGGGCAACTGGCTCTCCTCCACTCTTCTGCCATCCAGTCCAAAGGGCCTTACTATGTAGGCCTGGCTGGCCTGGAACTAGATGCGAGGCTGGCTGGAACTCAGAGATCCACCTGTCTCTGCCACCCTTGGAGAGCTGGGATTAGAGGCGAGGGCCACCACACCCAGTCTTTTCCTTAGTGTCGGATTTGGGATGTTATACTGGAAAGGCTTCCCCAGCCAGACGGCTTTAAGACTAACTTATTGTGACGTTATTTAAAGGTTAAAGCATAACCTATTTTTTATTTTAAAAATACTTATCATGTGCACACTAGTCAGAATTTCCAAAATACACTGTACTTCACCATTTTTATTTTAAGAAAACATTAAATCTTAATATTGGGTATTAAATCAAGGGCTTATGCATGCTAGGCAAGAGCTATACTATTAAACTACACCCCCACGCCCCTTTTTCTGCAATTTTTATTTTAAGAGAGGGCCTCTCTATTATAACTCAGTCTTGCAATCCTCCTGCTTCAGGTTCCCAAGTAGCTGGGATTACAGGTGTGTCCTAGCACACACCGCTTAAGGCATCCTAATAACCATTTAAGCATAAAAACACTGTCTAAAATTCAGTGTTTAGCTGGGTGTGGTAACACATGCCTTTAATCCCAGCATGCAGAAGACAGAGGCAGGCAGATCTCTGTGAGTTCCAGGTCTGTCTGGTTTACACAGTGAGTTCCAGCACAGCCAGAACTACATAGAGACCCTGTCTCAAAAATAAACAAACAAAAAAACCAGAGACTCTATTCTTTTTTTTTTTTTTTTTTTTGACACATCCATCAGAAAAGTTTTAAAATTTCAGGTACCGGGCTGGAGAGATGGCTCAGAGGTTAAGAGCACTGACTGCTCTTCCAGAGGTCCTGAGTTCAATTCCCAGCAACCACATGGTGGCTCACAACCATTTGTAATGAGATCTGGCACCCTCTTCTGTATATATAATAAATAAATCTAAAAAAAAAAAAAAAATTTCAGGTACCAACTATTCAAGCTTGTTAAGAGGCAAAGGTGGGTAAATTTAAAACTAAATTAAATACAAAACCACCATCCTATTTATATGGTTCTAAAATCTTTTCCAAGACAGAGTATGTCCACACAACAAGGCTTAATTCATCTCCAACCCACATCTACCCTGAGCGCCCCCAAGCCCCACCTCTGCAGTGTGAGCTCTGGTCCAGCCTAGGACAGATGACCCAGAATGACCCAGACACTTCTGAAGTAACTGAGGAAGTGGCCATTAATAAACAACCAGAGCACCCGGAGTCTTAGAAGAGGGAGCCACGAGGTTTCAAATGGCTCAAAGCCCCCACCCTAGATCCCTCCACACAGCTCAACTTTGATCTGTTCATTTCCTAAAACCTCCTTGGAGGACTCTGAGACCAAAAAAAAAAAAAAAAAAAAAGAATAAAAAGGAAACAAAGTAAAACCCATCTGCAAAGTGATATAAGCAGGTAGATAATTGCATAAGAAGATGTTTTCAAGAAGCATTTAATTAAACTTCCGCAGCTTGGAACTTACTAGAGTTTCCACGTATCTTAACATATCAAATGAGCTCAGGTCAGAGCGCAGCTGTTTGGCTTTCTCTTTGCCCAGGTCTGAAGCCAGAACAAGAAACTGGGCATCTAGAACTGCTTCTCTTGCTCGTGAGACTGTAGAGCAAGAAATACATGTTAAGAAACACACACAATCCACAGATATTCCCCCAAATTTCCAAGCACCTATTAGTACCCTTCCACTGGGCCAAAATAAGCCTCAGTAGGCTGGAAGCAGACCCATGGACTTCTAAAAACCAGTTCCCTCCCCATCTTACTAAAATCTCAATCACTGCTAACCAGTCTTCCTTAAAGCTTACTCTCTAGTTTTCATATTACTGGTCACTGAACCAGAATCTTAATTTTTATTTCTTTTAGATGTATTTATGTATATGAGTGTTTTGCCTACATGTATGTACTCGCAGCATGTGTGAGCCTGATGCCCATGGGGATCAGAAGTGGTCAACATGTCCCCTGGAACTGGAGTTACGGACAGTCATGAGCCGTCACATCTTCTGCCAACCCAGGTCTTCGGCAAGAGCAGCCAGTGCTTTTAACTGCTGAGCCATCTCTCCAGCCCCCACGAACCACAATCTCTTTTTTTTTTTTGGTTTTTCAAGGCAGGGTTTCTCTGTGTAGCTTTGCGCCTTTCCTGGGACTCACTTGGTAGTCCAGGCTGGCCTCGAACTCACAGAGATCCGCCTGGCTCTGCCTCCCGAGTGCTGGGATTAAAGGCGTGCGCCACCGCCGCCCGGCTTGAACCACAATCTCTTATTAACTCCAGTATAACAAAACTTCTGTCGTGCATAACACATATCTCTTTGACTAACACATTCTTTGTTGTTGTTGTTGTTGTTGTTGTTGTTTTGAGACAGGGTTTCCCTGGGTAGCCCTGGCTGTCCTCAGACTTAGAGATCCACCTGCCTTTGCTTGGGATTAAAGGCATGCACCACCACTGCCCGGTGACTAACATTTTCTAATCACCACCCTCATCTGAACTGATGTAACTCAAATGGAATGTCCACTACAGGTGGAGAGAGATGATACAAAGTCTACGGTGGTGAAAAATTGTTCAACTGAAGAACACAGAAGAGCTAAGGGTGCTGGGTTTAACAGCCCCTATCCTATGGGTCTCTGAGAATTTCAAATAGTCGTCTAGAAAAACTCTCATGTAAATCAAGATAAACCAACCCTGACAGATTCAAACAGAAATGCCCAGCATGCCCCTCAAGACCACTTTCATTTGAGGCACTGAGTTCCTTAATAATCCTCACAAAAATAGCAAACATACGTCTACGAAACTTGCTGACTCTGGCTTCTGTTTTTATCCATCACGTTTCTTCAAAGAAGGCAAGATTCTAATCACTTCAAGAGTCACTACAAAGCTGGGCAGTCATGGCGCACGCCTTTAATCCCAGCACTCTGGAGACAGAGGCAGGTGGATCTCTGTGAGTTCGAGGCCAGCCTGGTCTACAGAGTGAGTTCGAGGACAGGCACCAAAACTACACAGAGAAACCCTGTCTCCAAAAACCAAAAAAGAAAAAAAAAGAAAAAGAAAAAGAAAAAGAAACAAATAGTCACGGCAGAAGTGGCAGTAAGAGAAAGGGGAAGCAGATGCTGGCTGCTGGACTCTCATCTACACACCTCTTGCCCAACATCCCCAGCGGCCACCGCTAGGAAAGCGCAAACATCCTGTCTAGCCGAGAGCAAGTTCGCTACAGAATTAAAACAGGTGTCACAGCCACGGATGCCAAGCAGAGAAAGCCTTGAGGCCCAGTTAAGTGAATAATTTTGTCTTCTGCTTTAAACATGGGCAGTAACCGAGGGAGGTGACATGTGGATGAAGTCAGTCAGACGGACAGTAGACAGCAGGGGAGTAAATAGCAATCACCAGGAGGGAACTGTGAGTCAAGGCTAGGGGCGGAAGAGAAAGCTTACCAGTGGAGAAGGGGTCTACTCCAGGGAGAAGTTCTGGAGGTGATTCCGTGTGGAGACCACACCTCCAGAAGGGGAACTGTAAGGGAGGCCACGGCCAGAGCAAGGAAGAAGGCACCACACACTGAGGTAACACTGAAACAACCAGGCAGACCAGGCAACCAGAAGTAAATGGGCCTCAGGAACGTGAAGAATGGTGGTTACAGGGAACAAGACAATCCTACGTCACTGCAGTTGCCCCTTTCTGTTCCCAGGGCAGTGAGAGGGGGCTGAAGAGGGCATGGTCTGCGTAGCCGTCCTGGGGCACGCCCACCTCCATCACTGGACAACGGCCAAAGCGGTTACCACTACAACCACGCCACTGCTTGTAGTTCAAATCAAGATTGTAGTCGAAAACTCCACGTTCACGGGCTGGAGAGGAGGTTCAGCAGCTAACACACAGAGTACTGCTCTTCCAGAGCCCCTGAGCTTGGTTCCCAACATCCCTGTCAGGCAAATCATAACCCCCACACCCTCCCTGTAACTCCAGCTCCAGGGGAGAATCTGCTGCCCTCTCTGGCCACCACAGAAACGGCACTGGTGTGCACAAATCCACATACGCTCGGAATTGACAACAAACAAACAAAAAAACAACTCCCAGGAGCCAGACTGCAACACTCTAAAGAGCATGCTTCCCCCCAACTGCCTCCCACCACATACAATGAATGTATTGTGGACATGACCACCTCCACTAGGTTACAGGTGGATGAACAGCTAAGAGAGCAGAGATGAGAAGGCCGGGAACAGAACCAGGATGTCTGAGGCTAGCTGCATTCTTCTCTAATTCATCTACTCAGTAAACGGAACACACATATAAAGCTCTCAAATTCGGATCAGCAAAAGAATCATAGGAAGAGACTTCTTTTCTTGTTCTTTGGTTTTGGTTTCTGAGACAGGGTTTCTCCGTGTAGCCCTGGCTGGCCTCGAACTCACTGGGATCCGCCTGCCTCTGTCTTCTGAAAGTGCTGAGATTCAAGGCGTGTGCCACCACCTCCAGAGTGCCGGACCCAACTCATGGAAAAGGCTTCTTAATACAGATTGTATGACTCCTCCCCAACTCCCAGAAAGTCATGAAGAACCCTTAAGTATATGCTGAGCCAATCAGTAAATACACAGTGAAAGTAATATTGTCGCTAAAATGGAAAAGGTTCTGGACCTGTTGGGTGCACTAAAGGGGAATTGTGGAATGACAATAATTTGTTTCTATAAAAGTAATTCAGTGAGTACAAGCTATGACAACATATTTAAAAAAATCACCAATTACCTTCATTGAACAGAGTGTTGGCCTCTTCAAGGACCTCTGTTAATTTGTCACCAGCATTCAGTATGTCCTCCCGGTTTTCTATTTAAAAAAATACAAACTTAGGGAATTGTGCTCACCCTTCACTAACCAGTAGCTGACAATTGTCACTTACAGCAGTGAAGCCAAGTCCCACCCCTACTTCCTGGGTAAATATTTCTTATCTTTGTAACCAAGTTGTACAGAAAAGAGGTAATGCTTACTGTTTCAAGCGACTTGAACTATTGTGTTTTGTTCACAAGGCCAGGAGGACAACTTCGGTGTCTTTCCCTCAGCTCGCCATCACCGTTGCCTTTTCAGACAGGGTCTCACTAACCTGGAACTAGCCAAGTAAGCTGGGCGAGCTGACAGGGGGACCCAGGGGCTCTGCTTCCCCGGAGCTGAGGATACACGTTTGCACCACTAGCTCGACATTTTTGGGTGGGTTCTGGGGCTCTAACTCAGGTCATCACGCTTCCAGGAGAAGCACTCGCCTATTCAGTCATCTCCCGAGCCCTCCAACTTGAACTTTTAACAGGAAAGACTTGCTCCCTTTAACCTTAATCAAACGGGCCGACTTTTCCGCTCCCCCATACAGGGGATGGATTAAGAAGCGGTTGTCAAATTTAGCAAGCAACAGGGTCACCTGAAGAACCACGCAACAAACGCATGGTCCTACCCCGTATTTCTGATACAGTGAATCCGAGATGGGTAAGGAAACGTATATTTTAACAATCCCGAGGGACTCCGTAGCTCAGGCGCCCACTCTGGATTCAACAATAACAAAAAGCACCTGGGGCTTATTCTGCTTGTCTTCCCTACTGCCCGGCTGAGCTCAAGCAAGTCACCACCAGATCTGACCTCCCGCGTTTCCAACCAGCAACAGGGCACCTGCCTGCCCGGCGCCAAGGTCGTGTAGGGTACACTGAGTAAACAAACGAAGGCGCGCAGCCACAAGCCCGCGCGGACCGGCCTGCGCCCACACCTCCCGCCGCCCTCCCGGGCCACGGAACGCCGCCGGCCCGCGCAGCCCCAAAGCGCCACCTTACGTTGGACGGAGTTGATGAGAGCGCGGTACTGATGGCGGATCTGGCGGCACAGGCCCTGGTCGTACTCGGCCTCCAAGCAGGCCGGGTCTATCATCTCGTCCCCGGAATCAGACGGCTCGGTGTCCTCCAAGCTTGGGCGCTCCGCTGCCTCCCTGCGCTCTGGCGCGGCACCGCGGCGGGCCAGCGGGGACCGCGAGCGGGAACGGGAGCGGGTGCGATCCCGGTGCGGGTCGCGACCCCGGCCCCGGCCCTCGGACCGGCGGCCGCTACTATCCCCAGACATCGCGCCAATTCGCCTTGCAACTTCGGAGCGGCGGAAGTTCGCGCCAGAAACTGAAACCCCCCGCTGGGCTCGAGCGCCGGCTCCCGGCGCAACGCAGCTCCCCGGCTTGCGCGCGAGCGCACAGCGACCCCTCTGGTGGGAGGTCGGAGGCGGGGCTGGCTGTGTTTGTGCCTGGCAGCGGCTCTCTTTGAGGTCCCTTGACGTTGCTGTGGCTATCATCATTTACTGCACAGTGCAAGCCAGAAACTTAGGACCTTGGCTCCCTGATCCCAGTGCCCACCCCACGTAGCCATGCATCTTTCCAGAGTTCCTTTGGCGACTCTGACCTTGGGGAGGACACAACAGAGTTCCGTGACTATCTGTCTCATAGTAAACTGTTAACCATCCTTCTAAATATCTGCATCACAGCGACATGTTCACAGCTGATTCTCCAACTACAAATACCCTATAACAGGTCTGAGGAAGATAATCATATTCAATGTGGTTTCAAAGATATGTGTATGCATTTCACTCCACATAATTGTGTTCATGCACTGTGCATAGGTGCACATGCATAAGTGTGCATCTGCAAGTGCAGACCAAAGGTTGGCTTCAGAGGTCTTCCTCTATCACTCTCCACATTTTTTTAGATTTGTTTTATGTGTATAAGTGCTTTGTTCTCATGAATGTCGTGTACCAAATGCATTCAGTGCCCTCAGATGTCAGAATAGGACATCCAGACCTCCCCTGGAGTTAAGGAGGATGTGAGCTGCCTTGTGGATGGTAGCAACGGAACCCTAGTCCTCCGCAAGAGCAACAAGAGCTCTTAACCTCTGAATCATCTCTCTAGCCCCACTCTCCACATAGTTTTACCATAAGTATTTCTAGCTGAACCTTGAACTCATAGTTTTGACAAGACTTAGCTAGCCAGCAAGTCCTTGTTGTAGAATATTAAGATGTATTACATTTGTTTAGGCTGTGGAACATTTGCTTAATTAGACAAAGATGTATTGCATTCTTTTATGTTGCATTTGTTTAATTCTGTGAAGCTGTGTTTCACTTTGCCTGTCTACAACACCTGGTTGGTCTAGTAAAGAGCGGAACGGCCAATAATGAGGCAGGAGAAAGGATAGGAGGGGCTGGCAGGCAGAGAGAATAAATAGGAGAAAAAGAGAGATTGGGAAGCAAGAGAGATAAAGGAGCAAGAAAAGAAGGGGCTAGATACCCAGCCACATAGCCAGCCACAGATTAGGAGTGAAAGTAAGATTACAGAAGTAAGAAAAGGAAAAAGTCCAGAGACAAAAGGTAGACAGGATAATTTAAGTTAAGAAAAGCTGGCTAGAGGGGCTGGGGAGATGGCTGAGAGGTTAAGAGCACCGACTGCTCTTCCAGAGGTCCTGAGTTCAATTCCCAGCACCCACATGGTGGCTCATAACCATCTGTAATGAGATCTGGCACCCTCTTCTGTATACATAATAAATAAATAAATAAATAAATAAATAAATAAATAAATAAATAAATAAATAGAAAAGCTGGCTAGAAACAAGCCAAGCTAAGGCTGGACATTTATAAGAAAGAAGTCTCCATGTAGGCCAGGTGGTGATGGCATTTGCCTTTAATCCTAGCCCTGAGGAAGCAGAGGCAGGTGGATCTCTGTGAGTTTGAGGCCAGCCTGGTCTACAGAACTAGTTCCAGAACAGTTAGGGCTGTTACACAGAGAAACCCTGTCTTGAAAACCAAAAAAAAAAAAAGTCTCCTTGTGTGGTTTATTTGGGAGCTGAGTGGCAGGCCCCCCAAAGAGCAAAAGACTAAGAGTAAAAAAACAAAAAACAACTACAAGTCCTAGGGATTTTCCTGTCTCTACCTCTACTGCACTGGGATTATATAGCCACACTACCAAGTACCAGCTTTTATGCCACATTAGGAATCCTGAGGTCATGTTCTCTCTGCCTCCCTTCCTCCTTCCCTCCCTCCCTTCCTCTCAACATAGGGTTTCCTGCAGCTCAGACTGGCCTCAAACTGTGCAGCTAAAGATAATGCTGAGCTCTTGATCCTCCTGAATCTAACTACCTCCCAAGGGCTGAGTGGATTTTGAAACCAAGATCCAAAGCCTAGTGTGCTCATTGCTACTGAAATATCATTGCTTCTAGAGCTTCCAAAGAAAAAGAGCTAGGAAATTATGCATAAACACCCTTACACCTATATAAATACATGTGTTTATAGTTTATATTGCTAGGTTAATTTAAAACACAAATTTGCATTGGAATCAAGAGGATGGGGGAAGAAGAAGGTGAATGTGATTGGTGAAATCTATTATTCTTCATATTAATATAGACTAGTGAGATGAAGTAAAACTTGGAGCTGGAAAGATGGCTCAGCAGTTAAGAGCACTTACTGCTCTTACAGAGGACCTGGGTTTGAAAGGACCAAGCAGACGCCGTAACAGGCTGCTCAGTCTTCTCTCAGAGATCAGGCCTCAATTTCAGTTTCCTGAGACTGAGCAAGTAGTCTCTGGGAGGGCCATGAACAAAAGACATAGTCCTTGCAGTAGCTCCCTTTCTGCACGTAGTCTGACTGCTCAAAGTTCAGCCAGACGTTTACTGTCTGGGACCCCTCACCAACTTAGAGTTATGTGCATGAGTCAAGGACAGAGCCTAGACCACTGAGCCAGCCCCCACGGTCAGTACGTGCTAGGCCAGCCAGCCCCATGGCAGCTCAAGGACAAAGCCTGGGACTTGTGCTGGACTGCCCCCAAAATGATAATTGTAACCCCCAACCAGTAAATTCAAAGGTTACATACCCTCACCCAATTAAAAGAGAACAGAGATAAAACTAAACCAATCCGAGTTGCACCCATGCAAAACCCCCAGCCCCCGCCCCCAACTGCCCTGAAGGGCTTGCGGTTTTTGCCTTTAAAAAGCTAGTCTCGCCGGGTGGTGGTAGTGGTGGTGGTGGTGGTGGCGGCGGCGGCGGCGGCAGCAGCGGCGGCGGCGCACACCTTTAATCCCAGCACTCAGGAGGCAGAGCCAGGCGGATCTCTGTGAGTTCGAGGCCAGCCTGGGCTACCAAGTGAGTTCCAGGAAAGGCGCAAAACTACACAGAGAAACTCTGTCTCAAAAAACCAAAAAAAAAAAAAAAAAAAAAAAAGCTAGTCTCACAAAGAAAGAGCAACTCCTCCCTGCTTCACTATATTGGGTATAGGAATGAGTTCCCTGTCTAGACTTGTATCTATACAATAAACCTTGCTGTTGCATTCTGGACATCCAAAGTCTTCGGTGGTCTCTTTGGGGTCATGATCTGGGCATAAAAGGTTCAGTTCTCCACATCCATATAGTGGCTCACAGCTGCTGATAACTCCAGTTCTAGAAAATCTAACACCCTCTTTGGGCTCCAGCACATATACATAAGATCACCAGACATACACGTGTACACATAACAAATCGTTTTTAAGAAATAAAACTCAAGCTTATAGCAATGTCTCTGGTTCTAATCCCGCACTCCAGGAGAGATTTCTCTACTCTGTGGTGATGAATTTTATGCCATTTATTTACATGACAACTTATATAAGGGATGTCCAGAATACTGGCAGGTGTTGTACCCAGAGTCCCCCCAAAGATTACCAAGAGACCAAATCTGACACAAAAACAAAAGTCTTTTTATTATGAGTTAACTCAAAACTCTCCGTCTGTCTGTCTGACACAGCAGCAGAGCAGGAAAGACCCCAAGTAGCAATGGGGGGCGGGTTTAAAGCAAAGGGGGTTTGGGGATCTACAGACTACATAGGAACAGACTCAGGATTGGTTTGTGCAAGTGGCAATCACGTTAGTAACTTTTAATTGGCTAGGGTTAGTTGGGGGTTACAATTACCATTTTTGAGCAGGCCTGGACAAATTCCAGGTTTTGTCCTTGAGCTGCCATGGGGGCTGGCTGGCCTAGCACGTACTGACTGTTGGGGCTGACTCAGTGGCCCAGGCTCTGTCCTTGACTCATGCTCTAAGTTGGTGAGGGGTCACAGACAGCAAACAACTGGCTGAACTTTGAGCAGTCAGAGTACGTGCAGAAAGGGAGCTACTACAAGGACTGTCTTTTGTTCATGGCCCTCCCAGACACTGCTTGCTCAAATCTCAGGAAACTGAAATTGAGGCCTGATCTCTGAGAGAAGACTAAGCAGCCTGTTATGGCTTCTGCTTGGTCCTTTCAGCAGAAACATTATTTGTAGGTGAGTTTAGGGTAGTTTTCAGATTAGTAAAGAAGATCTGCCCTCAGAAACATGGGTGGGTCCCATGCAGTTCAGGAGGACCTGATCCAGTGGAACAAAAAGGCACAGACAAAGAACTTTCTCTCTTGCCTTGAGCAGGGCAATCTATCTCTGCCCTCAGACATTGGACTCTTGGTTCTAGGTCATGGACCTGTACTTCCCTGACCTCTTTATCATCCGTTTCTCTCTCTTGACCTTGGACTAGGAAATACACCATCAACTTCCCTGGTTCATTGGCTTTGAGACACAGACTAAATTCATTCTCCAGACCACATGTTGAGGTTTCTTTTTTCTTTTTTTCTTTCTTTTTTTTCTTTTTTTTTCTTTCCCTACTGCCCGAGACAAGGCATATAATAAATCTCATTCATATCTATACAGATGTCTGGTTATGGGTCTCTACAGAGCCCTAACTGTTGTGCCCTGGGTGCAAGACCCCCCCCCCCCAAGAGACCACCAGAGACTCGAACTCACCGAAATGCAAAAGCAAGGTTTATTGAAGCAGTTCAAGCTGTGGCAGGGACCTTGTCAAGCCATCCAACACAGTAGAGGCTGGAGGAGGTGCCCGCCCCTCTGCAAGCTCAGGTTTTAAAGGCAAAAAAACATAAGGTTACATCATTTAGGGGTGCTAGTACGGGTACAATTCTGGTTGGCTCAAGTTTTAGGGGCTTTTCAGAATTTCTGTGTTATCTTACTCTGTAGTTTTAACCGGTTGTTTGTCAAACTTTATAGACTACCTCCAGCATTGGGGCACTCTGTGGTTAATCAATTGTTACCAGATAGTCCTTCAAACATCCTGACTTTGTACTTTTGATCATCTCCGCCACTGGGGAATCCTATGGTTAATCAGTTGCTACCAGATGGCTCTTTAAACATCCTGACTTTGTCCAGGGACCTTTGTCAGCAGCTCTGAGAATTTTGAAACTCAGGCCTGTTTCAAGCTGGGGTGAGGAGCTTGCTTGAAATGGGGGTGCTTTGGTTCTTCACTAACTGATACATCCTCTTTTTATATTTATAAATTCTTTCTCAACAGTGAGAAGTCTGGTTTCTACTATCATCTATTTAGTTCTTTTTTTACCTAATCTTCCTGTGGGTAACAATCTCTGCTGTGCAGGGCTCTTGGCCTTTCATATTTATCGGCAGTTGCTGATGAATCCCTTAGCTTTTATTATTTTTTTTCAAAGCCCTAATCAAGCTTGGCAATAACCTTGTGGTCACCATTTTTTTTTCACACCTCTAACATCTGATACATCCCTGCTAACATGTTTCCTTCCCAGAGTACCACGTAAGCTCCCACTGTGAAAGCATTTAACACTGCACTGTTAGCTTCTCCAAATTCAGATCGTGTCCAGTGTCCAGGTGGCTAGTAGTCTAGCTCCCAAATCCCACCTATGCCTCTGTTGAGGAGCCCACATCAAAACTCGAGCACAAGAGGCAGGTGCTGCCAGAAGCAGACCATAACACAGTCCAGAAAGTAGGTTTGTTGGGCAGTGCTGGTGAGTAGGGAGGAGCAAGACCAGGCAGAGGAAGCAACTGAGCTTCACACCAGGCATCTTTCTTCAGGGGAGGCAGCTCAGAGAGACCATCTGCTTAAAGCACTTTCAACATTTGGGGGTATAAATTCTTTCATACCTGAATTTGCATCACACACTCCACCCCAACACCCTAAGGCTGTTCTGTGACCACAAGAGAGTCACCTGCCCTTTCTCTGCAGGTTGCTTCTCAAATTTCACTGAAGAATGTTTTTTTGTTGGGTTCCTGTGAGTGTTGGTTTTTGTTGTTGTTTGGTTTTGTGTGGAGAAAGTGATCATTCTACTCAATGATTATATTTTCTTGTGATTTTGTTTTCTTCTATAGTTGCTGATTGCTTTTATTGCACTGTTTAAATCAACACAGTGGCAAGCTTTTTCCAAGCTCTCCACCCATTTCCCTCTTCTCCTGAAACCCTTATTTGTGTTTTGGAGATCTGCATCCCAGGAGCCCCCAGACTGCTCACCTCGGCTTGGATGTCACTCCAGTCTTGCTGCATAACTGTCTCCATTGGGCCTCCCTTTATCAGCATCCTCTGTGAAGGTTACTCCCTTCAGGTTCTGTGTTTGATTAATTCCCTGGCTTTCCTAGGGTACTTTTAATTTTTTTTTTTTTTTTAAAGAAGAGATACAAAGAAGGCCAAGTTGGATGGTGGAAGTGGTGATGGTGTGTGTAAGTATAGATGTGTTTGGACTGGGATTGAGGCAAGGTCTGGATACACAGCCTGGGTTTACTTTGAACACTGCAGCTCTTCTGCCTCAGTTTCCCCAAGGGCTGGAATTGCAGATTTGTGTCACCACTCCCAACTTTCAAAAACAAAGTTTTTTTGGTTTTTTTGTTTGTTTGTTTGTTTTGTTTTGTTTTGTTCTTCTGAGACAGGGTTTCTCTGTGTAGCTTTGGAGCCTGTCTTGGATCTCACTTTGTAGACCAGGCTGGACTCGAACTCACAGAGATTTGCCTGGCTCTGCCTCCTGGGATTAAAGGTGTGCACCACCACCGCCCAGTTGACAAAGGTTTTTTTTTTGGGTTTTTTTTTTTTTTTGGTTTGTTTTTGTTTTTGTTTTTTTTCGAGACAGGGTTTCTCTGTGTAGCTTTGTGCCTTTCCTGGAACTCACTTGGCAGTCCAGTCTGGCCTCGAACTCACAGCGATCCACCTGGCTCTGCCTCCCGAGTGCTGGGATTAAAGGCGTGCGCCACCACCGCCCGGCAGTTGACAAAGTTTTAAGAGTCAAGAAAAATGCCTTTTTGTGTGAGGTGTGGTGGTGCACATCTTTAATCCCGGCACTCTGGATGCAGAGGCAGGCGGATCTCTGCGAGTCAGAGCTAGCCTGGTCTATATAGCAAATTCCAGGACAGCTAGAGCTACATAATAGAGACCCTATCTCAAAAAGGCCAAATAAATAAATGAAAAAAGTCTTTATTTTACCCCTTCAATTAGTTGATGAATTGACTGGATATAGAATACTCTGAAGGAAGCCTCTTCTGAGAACAGTTGCTCAAGGTATCCAGAATAGTGGTATTTGACATACCTTTATAGAATTTCCCACAATGTAGCTTCTATAGGCAGAGTTTTTTCATCAGGACCACCGGCTCCCCAATAACCACACAGAGATTTATTATTAATTATAAATGCTCAGTCAATAGCTTAGGCTTGTTACTAACTAGCTCTTTCAACTTAAATTAACCCATTTTTTTTTAAATCTACGCTCTACCATGTGGTGACACCTTTATTCAGCACAGCATGTTCATCTTGCTTCTCTCCTCATCTGGCTGGCGAATCTGCCCTCTTCTACCCTGTGCTCTCTTTTTGTCCACAAGTCCCACCTAATCTTTTCCTGCCTAGCTCTTGACCAGTCAGCTCTTTATTAACCAATGAGAGTAATACATATTCACAGTATACAAAAAGATTGTTCCCCAGCAAGCCTCTAGCAAAACTAGGTAGTGAACTCCTAGAAGTAGGATTATTTAACTTCATAGCAAGAAGGTCAGGAGAGCACCAAAAATCTTCATATGGTATGTTCCCAGGCCAAGCTCAAGAGGTTTGTTCTATGAGACCTAAAGACTTTGTGAGATCAACTAAAATAAAAAGGCACATCAGCCACATCTACAGTGGTGCCATGTGTGTTAAATGCAGTCCGTGACAGGATCATGTGTGCTTTCCTTAGCACCAGAGAGTCATTGCGAAAGAATAAGGGCACAAGCAAAATCACAAAGCAAAATAAATACGAAGCTTTGTTAAGTAAGAAAAATTTAGGCTAGTTCAATGAAAAAAAAAATGTAAAGGAGGGGCCAGCATTATGGCTCAGCCAATAAAGGTGCTCGACACACAAGATTAGTGACCTGAGTTCAATCTTGGGAACTCATGTAAAGGAGAGTCAACTCTGCAGAGTTGTCCTCTGATTTCCACACTCACGCATGCACACTTATTGTGGGAATCTCTCTGGAATATGGACTTCCAGTCCTCATGACAGTGAAAGAGAGATGCATTTATTCACAGGTGGACTGGAATCAGGCTAGCTCCTGAAGGTCTCTGGTCCCAAGTCCAGTTACATTCTCATTTTATACTTTAAAACCACAAGGCGAAGTAAGCAAGTTAGCAGGGCTTTCTCCAGAAGCATGTGTGGCAGTTAGCTCAGGGTCTTTTGTTTTTCCAAGACCTATGTTACAGGTGACAGGTGTAAGATTTTATAGTTCAGTTGCTAAGGGCAATGGGCATCTTGGGGCTGGGAATTTTTAATTCCTTTGGGCCTTGTCCAGGTTGTTCTGTTCCAGGTAACAAGGTGAAGGTGCATGCAGTGATTTCACTAAATAAATCAATAAATTAGTACTTCTAATTGGCCTTTTCTATCTTATTCTACCTCACACTCTTTCTCACACAGAGACACACAATAACAAGAATAATAAACCCCAAAGAATTTAAAGGAACTATTCTTTAAAAAGCTTCTTGAAATAGCTTTTCAAACAATATTCACTAGATACATATTCCAGGTATACTTTAAGCTCTGGAAAATAAGGCAGATAATTAGCAAGAGAAAGCCAAGCATGCTCACACCTGTAAATCCAGCATTGAAGAGGCTGAGGCAGGAGGATCACCTGAAGGCCAGCCTGGGGTGCACAGTAAGTTTCAGGCCAGTTTGACATACTGTATAAGACTATCTTCTGTAGTTGGCATTTTCTTTTTCTTTCTTCTCCTGAGCCTAAATTCCTCCTCCTACTTACCCTCCCTGCCCAGAAGTCCCACCTATATACCCTCCCCCCTCCTCTCTCACTATTAGCCACTCAGCTTTCTATTAGATCAATCAGGTGTCTTAGGCAGGTAAGGTAAAACAGCAACACATGTTTATATAACTAAACAAATGCAACACATCTTTACATAGTTAAATAAATATTCTGCAACAAAAATAAATGCAACACATCTTTGCACAGTTAAACAAATATTCTGCAACATTTCCCCTTTTGTCTAAATAAAAAGAAAAGTTTATATAGTAAGACTATATAAAATAAGAACTATTATCAAGTAAGAATTACATTTGCAATATCCAGTCTATTTGCATTTGGCAAATTCAGAAAAAAATGCTCTATTATTGATCCTATTTTGGTGAGTCTATCTGTGTACCTAATTTACTTTCTATCCTCACTTGTATTATCAACCCCAAATTATCTTTTCAGACCTCAAAACTTTTTCCTAGGTAAACAATCCAAGCTTCTATGTTTCTCAATCCCTTAAAGTTTATATCTCTTATGTAAGTTTCTTTTCTGAATTTGATAACAAGGAACACTATAACTATAGCTGTCTCATCTTCAGCTCTATCGGGGATCCAAGGAGATAATATTACCTGAAATAAACAGGAAGTGCAGAGCAAGCAACTTCCAAAACTATAGAAATGACAAAGACATCTAACTGCCTGGACAATCACTCAAGTTTCCTCTGCAACATTAGGGAATCCATCTTCAGCCTACAGGCTTAGTGTATCTGGAAGACTTTTCTATGAAGCAGAAATTTTGAAGGACTATCCCACCTTGTCTTGGCAAAGTTCAGTAGGCTTTTTCTTTTGTGTCTTGCTTATATAGTATACTGTCAGCAGTCGAGGCAAGGGAAGTTTCTTGCCCAAATATCAAGCTTTGCCACAATGAAAGCGAACTCCTTATGGAAGTTCTTCAATGTCCATCATCCTTTTATGAAGTAGATTGGTGATTGCTGTGGAATAATCTTTCTGTACACTGTAAATATGCATTACTTCATTGGTTAATAAAGAGCTGACTGGCCAATAGCTAGGCAGGATTCTAGGGGCAGAGAGAATGCTGGGAAGAAGAAGGGTGGAGTCTGAGGAGTCACAAGCCAGACATGGAAGAAGCAACATGGAAAGTTCATAGATGATGGAAATGAGCCTTGGGGCAGCACATAGATTAATAGAAATGTGTTAATTTAAGTTTTAAAAAACTATCTAGAAACAAGCCTAAGCTATCAGCTGATCATTTATAATTAATATTAAGTCTCTTGTGGTTATTTGGGAATGACTGCCAGGACACAGAAAAACTTCACCTACAGATGTTTCTAGGAGTAGACATGTTTCATTGTCATGAAAAACCTTAGGTTATTAAATATCTTAAATGCCATATTCTGTAGGTCTCTGAAGCATTTGAAGATCACCTATCTATCTAAAATATATCTGTTTAACCTTGAAAAAAATACCTAACATGACTATACATTTGGTTGTTATAGATGACTAGCTACCAACCTGAATTTCTTAAATTATCCTAAATATGTTGGTATAATAATTTTAAGGGCTAGAACTTTATATTACATTTTTAAGTGAGCTGCATAGGTACAATACCTTAAACAAGAGTATAAACATATATGTGGTATAACAAAAATAACCTTTTTAAATTTGTGTCACAATAGAAAACTCCAAACCAATATAAAATATTTGAGATGAATGATTGTCTTTTTATTATATATATGAATATATATATATATATATATATATATATATATTCCTATATCCCCCCCCTAAATGATGGCAAACATCCATGATCCATCCAATGACCAAAACCACCCAACCACCTCTTGGGAATATGGGCATTGTGTTTTTACTAGACTGATTCTTGTTTGGGGCCACTGACATCTTTTAGGGGACCCTGAGAAAATTGGGATAATGGTCAAGTCCCGGGAGAACTAGCTGTATCATTTACTGTCTAGTCTCTGTGTAATGGGAAAGGCTTATATGAAGTCCCAAGTAGAATAGTCTGTGAGGCTGAACCATCTCAGCTAGCAGCCTGGAAGGTTGTTCTGAATGCAGAACTCTGAAGAAACTGCAACAGAGGCACTCTGAAAGGCTGGATCACCTTGGCCACTCATTTTCATTGTTGTCTGGTCCCTTTGCTCTGAGAAGACACAAACTTTCAAAGATAACATACATATCTGCAGTAACATAAGTATGGACTATGCATTGTACACAAGCCAGTCAAAGATGATTTTTTTTTGTTTTATGTTTAAGCAGATAAAAGACAGCTGTCAACTTTATAAGTTTGTTTTGGACTGTATAACCAAACCTCTATCCATGCTGTATAAAAGGATGGCATGTAATAATAAACCATGAGTAACCAACAAGATTTATCATGTCTCATCCAGCCTCAGAGCTGTTCCCATGTCGAGGAACCAGCATATATGTCACCTGTCTTGTAGTTTTCCTGGGTTTATTTCTTTATATCTGTAGCCAAGATTTTCAGGGTGTCTCCCCTAATCAAATCTGGTCTCTATTAATTTTGAAGGAATCCATGGCCTTTCATTTCCTGTGGGGGAAAAAAGGGATAACCTCTCTAATGCAATACATTTTCTGAATTCCATTTTAAAGTTAAGACATCCCTAAAGTATCTAGACTGGTTTAATTCAGCAATTCCTTTTAAAATCCAGTGTGACTCAATAGCTGTCGCTCACTCGCTCATCAGCATTCAAAAAAATTCAAAGTCAACAAAGCACTATACAGGATTCAGGCTCCCTGTGTATTTCCCAACTTTACATGGCTCATTCTTTTTTTTTATTACTTTATTCTTTCTTTAAAGACTTTACTTAATTATTTTTAGGCTATTTATTTTTTCCTATGACTGTCTATACCCATTTTCTTTTCTTTCTTAAGCATCTACACATGTTGTAACCTGTTTACAGTTTTTTTTTTTTTTCCAAGCTGGACCTGTTTTACTGTGCACCACATGAACCAAATCTGAAACTGTTAGGCGGCAGCTATGCCCTCCACTGGTTGGCTCTGGCAGCTGACTCCACTTCCTTCTCAGGTCCATGAGAGTTGAGCCTTAAGCCCAAGGGCCTGGCTGAGAATTGCATTTAACTGGGAGCTGCATTTAATGCTCCAGCTCTAGGAAGTTGGTGCCCGCAGTGGGGCAAGCTTTTTCCTTAGCTTAATGTTTCTACTTAGCCTGCCGGCTGCTCAAGTGCTGTGCTGCACAGCAGTGCCTCTTAATGGAGCAGTATCCATTTGTTTGTTTGTTTTGTTTTTCCTTTTTTTTTTCAGCTTTCTCAGGCCCAATGTGGAAATTCAGGCCTCCCATTGGACACCAAATGTAGCCAAGCTCTTTCTCTGTTCTGCCAGCCAGCTCCCAAATAATGACACAGAGACTTCTTATGAATTATGAAAGCTTAGCCTTTAGCTTATGCTTGTCCCACTAGCTCTTTTTTTTTTTTTTTTTTTTTTTTTTTTTTTTTTGGTTTTTCGAGACAGGGTTTCTCTGTGTAGCTTTGTGCCTTTCCTGGATCTCGCTCTGTAGACCAGGCTCTGCCTCCTGAGTGCTGGGATTAAAGGTGTGCACCACCACCGCCTGGCTCCCCGCTAGCTCTTATAACTTAATTTAACCTGATTCTATTCATCTATGTTTTGCCTCAGGGCTTTTTACCTTTCATTCTGTATGTCCTGCTTTTCTGCTCCTTCCATGTCTATCCGGCTGGCTGGCCCCTGGCATCTCCTTGGTGCCTCCCTGGAGTCTCCCTGGTGTCTCTCTCTTCCCCCTCTGTCTCCCTCTCTTTCTTCTTTGAAGCCTAAATTCCTCCTCCTACTTACTGTCCCTGTCCAGAAGTCATGCCTATACCTCCTCCCTCACTATTGGCTGTTCAGCTTTGTATTAGACCAATCATGTGCCTTAGACAGGCAAGGTAAAACAGCAACATATCTTTACATAATTAAATAAATGCAACAAATCTTTACATAGTTAAACAAATGCAACACATCTTTGCATAGTTAAACAAATATTCCACAACAATATTTCAAAAAGAAACTAAAAAAAAATAAAGAATGAAATATGATTTGCTAAGTCTGAGTGGTATGGATTTTTTTTTAAATGTTGGGTGACATTTGAAATGAGATTTGATTGTAACAGTTGTGCAAAGATACAGGGAAATCATATTCTACTTGAAAGCCCTAGCACAGGAAACTCCTTGACATTAAAATGAGTCTGCTACTGGGCTGGGTATGTGACTACGTTGGTGGAGTGCTTGTCTATCAAGCAGGAAGCCCCGACTTCAATCCCCCGTGTTATGTAAAACCAGGCACGATGGTGCACACCTGTAATCCCGCCACTGGGAAGGTAGAGGCAGGAGGATCGTAAGTTCAAGGTCGTGTCTACAAATGGGTTCCAGGCCAGCCTGAGACACAAGAGACCATGTTTCAAATGAAACAAAACAACATAAAAAATGGTCCTTTAATCTCAGCATGCTGGAGGCAGAGGCAGGTGGATCTCTGAATTCCAGGCCAGCCAAGGCATCTTGCTTGGTTGGGTCCCTTCTACCTCAATGCCAACCCAACTCTAGAGAGAGCCACATTTGCCCGGCTTGCCTCTGTTACCAGACTGCCACCCACTTTCCGTGTCCACACACGTGAAAAAGCCCCATATAAACAGATGGCCTCTTCAGTTTTTAACAAACTCTTTAATAATTTTTTTCTTAGCATTTGGGCGAGGGGGGCTGAGGCAAAAGAACCATCAGAAAATCAAGGCCAGCTCTGCTTTTCTTTCCTTTGCACCAGTGACAGCATGCTCTAGACACTTCTCTGCCCCTTACACTTGTCACATGTGTTGGAGAATTTTCAGTGTTGGTCCACGGAGATCTCCATATCCTTTTCAAATTTGCCGTTATATGGTCGCTCCTTTACTCCACTAAGGACTGATGGAATTGTAGGCATCTGGTTCAGAATTGGTGTTCATCATTCTGTTCTCAAGGAAGCCTACTGGCATTTCAGAAAGGACGATTTGATATTTAAAAGGTCAGCTGAAGCTGACGAGGACCTGTCCAATTTACTAAAAGCACTTCTCATTTTGTTGCTTTTATTTTATTTTATTTTTTAAAGGTTGCTTTGTTTTGCAGAGCAGCAGCTGTCCCAGGCCAAATGTAGCACTGTTCCACGTGGATTCAATTGCAGCCCATGGCCGGAGACATTAACTATTCCAGGTGAACTTAGAGTAAAACAGAGAGCGGGCGGTTGGCAGGAAGTACCTGCAAGCTCCCTGCTCCTTGTTATCCTCCCTGCTGGGCTGAGAGAGCCTTCTGGAAAGCTGCCACCTGGCCCGGGTCAGATTGCTTACACACCACCGCCTCACAAGCCAGTGTTCCCAACCTTAAGCCAGTGCACATTTATAGAACAATTCCATGTGATCCTGAGGCAGGCAGACCACAGCCAGAGGACAGTGCTTAGATGTGACCTCGGAGAGAGGCCTCCTACCTCTTTGCTGCTCTCCACACTAAGAGGACACCAAACCGGGTAAGTGAGTCTCCGAAGGACGACTTCATTCCTTTGATGCATGCCTTTAACCTGGTTTGGTTGAGAAGGTCAGAAGGTTTCACAATTTTCTCCTCATAAAGTGAAATCAAAGTAGATCTGTACTTCATCCCCTCCTCCCCCCATAGCCTCCTAAACTAAACGAGCTGTCTGATTTCTTTCTAATGTATTACTGGTTACTTTGGGTTGGATACAACCCCATTAAACTGGACCTTGGTTATAAAATGAGCGATTGGAGCAGTAGATAACTACAGCAATTTTTCCTGGGCTCTGTAGCTCTGTGCTTTGCATGTTGTATTCCCAAGTATTGGTGGTTATGTAGAATGCTCATTTGAGAGCCCCTAAGGCCCTGACCCCTAAGGCCTTTAGGGGGTGAGTTATTTTCGAACTCATGTTGCTGTCGGCCTTGGGGTATCTGAGAATATATTTCTATCAGCACTCATTGGGCAGCTTCTCAGACCTTCTGTTGATGTTGTGGCTGCCAACTCCATCAGCTGCCATCTGATCTCGACAAGGCTGCAATTCTGAGTTTCACTTGATATCAGTTATAATTGACTCATCAGGAGTTAAGCAAAATCCTGTTCAGTTACTCAAACAGGTGTGTGTGTGTGTGTGTGTGTGTGTGTGTGTGTGTGTGTGTGTGTGTATACACTGTTTTTCACCATGTCCCCCAAACCGGAAGGGCAAGACTGAAGTTCCTTATCCAGATTATATCACCATGTAACATCTATCATGTAATATCAGTGTCTACATCTGCACAGAGGGCAGGGTGGAGCTCAGCTGGAAGAGTGTTTCCCAGCACACACAGACCCTTGCTTCAATCCCCAGCACCTCCCCGACACTGCAGAAACCTGGAGTGGGTGGTTCACATGAAATTCTAGCACTGGAGAAAGGAGGATCAGAAGGTCAAGGTCATCCTTCTTTCCATACACACAGAGTTCAAGGCCAGCCTAGGCTACCTAAGACCCGGTCACAAACAAAACAAAATAAAAACAGCAGTCCAAGTTTTAGTGGCTGCTTTCAGATCTGCCCACTGTCCTTTGTATTTGGGGCTCTGTTCTCAGGTGTGGTAAGAGTCCTGTTAGCTCCCCTCACCTTCTTCGTGTATGGCTCAGTGTGGAGGAAAACTTCTTAGCTAGTTTTGCTGTAAATATGGCCCTGGGTTTCCGGTTTCACATCTTGTCACACTGCAGCTGTATGAAAAAGGACTTAGACAGTTCAAAAAGATCCCTGCTGCCTTTGCCTCCTGAGAACAAGGCTTGCTGGACAGGAGAAGGCGTTTGCTTCTGTGGTAACTCTAGTAGGGATCTTCCCCAAGCGAAGGGAGAGGAAAAGAAAGGAGGCGATGGAAGGAATTGAGGAGGCAAGCATCCAGAGAGTGTGGAGATTGGCTGTATATGAAAAAGTTAGAGAAATGAAAAAGAGGGCAAGCAGTAGCCCGACGTCCATCCCTTCATTCCACTTAGCAACATTCAAGGGCTCCCTTCCTCTGATGCTCTCAACTAGGCAGGCTGAGGCTGTATTCCACACTGACATAGTCTCTGCCCACACAGAGCTCCTGTTCTGGTGGATGAGGTGGATACTAAGCGGACCACCACGAGGCAGAGTGTTGCCATAATGGTGTCAGATCACGTGACTGAAAGAATGGGTCTTTTAAATAGAAATGGAAAAGTAAGGTAGAGGGCTCGGCTTAGGAGGAAAGATGGGGAAATTTACTTCTAAATAGATGAGTCCACTGCAGTCATTAAGTAGGGGTGCCCAGTAGGGAGGAAAAAGGGTAGAAGTGAGAAGTCCATGGGAGCTAGCGGACTCTCCAAGGAGAAGACCGAGCTAGGCGACCAGGTCCCAGTTCTCAGGAAACAGCTTTCCTGGGCGGGTGGAAGGTAGAGCAGAACTGAGCAGCACCTTGTTTGTGAAGGCTGAAAGGGAAGAGGCCAGTGCTGTCCAGGTACTGAGGGAGGGTCTGAGATGAGGTGTGAGTCTGGGGTCATGAGCAGCTTCTGAGTTCTGAGTGTAGTGTCAATCAGCACCCTCGGGATGCAAGAAGCAGGAACTCTGAAGAGGAAGTAGGGAGTATTTATTGTGTGGGTGGATCATGGGCCTGCAGCAGCTTCCACACCAGCTTCCACACAAGCAGGGGCTTCCTTTAGCTCTTAGGGGAAGACTAGTCTCCGCGGGGTCCCTTGTCCTGCCCCTCCTTAATTTCAGTAAGTATGGAGGAGGGTTCTCAGTCACTGATCTCCACCCCTTATTACTAGGGGGCTCTTTTGATTGACTTTCAGGGCCCCTATGAAATATACAAAGAGAGAATATCTGATTGACCCATTTTGAGACAGAATCTAGTTCTGGGACCAATAGTAGTATCCAGAGGTGGGTATGTGTGGCCCAAGGCTACTCCATCAGTAAGAAGATGAGAAAAGGAACAGAGAACTAGCAGGTGGAAGGGGTGATGGATGAGAGTTTTCAGAGCACAATACAAAACAAGCCTCCAAACATTGCTGTTCAAGTGTGTGGTTCATGGCAGCAGAGTCAAAAGCTGAGACAAGCTTGTCATTGGCATCTTTTGTGTGTCACTGACAGCCTATTGAGATTCTCATCCCTGGCTTTTTAATTCATCTGTGTTTAGAAGAGGTGTTTTTATACTCCTAGCCTGAAGAGGCAGATTAGTCCCTGTGTTTTAATTCAGTGAGATGCCTGTAATAGCAGGAGAGAGTCAAGATCACTGCACTTGCCGGTGTTTCGTGAATGTTACTCATGTGGGTGTTTAAAATTGACACAGGGGAGAGAGGCTGTGACGAGTGAAGGCTCTGAGTTTGTGACCTAAAAAGGGGAAATTGTCTCTGCACTCAAGTCGGGGAACAGTCAGTGTTGGCAGAGTTCTGTGCCAGAACTGGTACCAAGGAATCATGAAGAGATTAAACCCAGCAACACAAGCCTATGTTCAGCACAGAGAGCTGTGTTTGGCAGTCAGGCTCTGTACATCTGTACAAAGTTCAAAGCAGAAAGAACCCGCATGTAGGTGTTCACAGCCTTCAAAGAAGAAATATCCCAGCTGTATGAAAAAGGACTTGGGTAGTTCAAAAAGATCCCTGCTGCCTTTACCTCCTGAGAACGCTACTTTGGGACAGAAGGAGCTTGCTTCTGTGGTGGCTCTGAAAGGGATCAGGCCCAAGTGAAGGAGAGGGAAAAAAACAGAGTCAAAGGAAGGAATTTGAGGAGGCAAGAGTCGGAGACTGGCTGTAGGTGGAGAAGCAGACGGAGTGAAAGACGTTAAAAGGGGATAGGTGTGTGCGAAACCAGACGGGTCATTTATAAGTAGAACCAAGGTTTTCATTTTGAGGGGACATAATTTTACAAATGAATCTGTGAACTTGAAAAAAAAAAAGTGCTCTAGCTGAGCATGGTGGCACATGCAGTTAGTGCCAGCACGCTGGAGGCAGAGACAGGAGAATTGTTAGTTGGAAGCCAGATGCGCTCCATAAGACCCCTGTTTCAAAAACAATACAAAGAAAACAGGGAAAACAAAAAACCATGGTTCTGTATTAGCTTTTGGTCATTTGGAAAACTATTCCCGGGGATATGCTTCTGCTGAGGTGGATCATGAGGTGTGAAGCAGGATTGACAGTGATTTCGTGTGTCATATTTCATAGCAAACAGGAGAAACCACCACATCTTGAATTTTGACCCGTCATAAGATCATGGTGTCATGTGTCCCAGTTCTCTGAAGAGTGCCTGGTGGCGATGTGTTTGCATTGCTATTGGAACATTCATAATGACCCTGTCAGGAGCACCTCTGCTTTTCCAGCTCCTCCTTGCTTTCCTGCCCCAGGAGTTTCTAATGTTTGCAAGCATCTTCTTTTCATTTAGCATAAAGAGATTCAGGTTGATGTAGCTTGGTCCACAGATACTAACTTTAGAGAAGCAGTTGAAGAAGGAATGATACGTGCCCACGGGTAACCAGTGATTGGCAGCATAGCTTGATAGATATCAGCATGAGGGAAATCCAAAGAGTTACCCTTAGGAAATGCATTCATACATGGTAAGAACAGACCTCTGGTCCAAGTCCTAGCAGTGGGTCATGATCAGACACCCCATCCCAAACCCACATCAATGGGGGGAGGGCCGAGTGAAGCCTAGCAACACTTATGCTTAGAGTTCACTAGAGGCCCTGGTTCCCTTGTCTCAAGTACAACAAAGAAATTCAGTTTGGAAAATGAGAGTTACGTCAGACTTGGTGGTGCACACCTGTAACCAAAGCACTCAGGTAACAGAGGCAGGAGGATCATTCAATTTTAAGGCCAATCTTCTCTACCTCAGTGAGTTCCAAGCCAGCCAAAGCTACACAGTGAGACCTTATCTTAAAGGAGGGTGGGGGCTGGAGAGATGGCTCAGCTGTCAATAACACTGGCTGCTCTTCCAGAGGACCTGGGTTTGATTCCCGGCACCCACGTGGCAGCTCATAACTGCATGTAATTCCAGTTTCAGGGAGTCTAATTCCCTCTTCTGGCCTCCAAGGGCACCAAGCACACAGGTGGTATGCAGCCATAATGCAGCAAAATATCCATACACATACAACAAAAACAAATACATTTTTTTTGTTATTGTTTTTTGTTTGTTTGTTTGTTTGGAGATGGTTTCTCTGTGTAGCCCTAGCTGTCCTGGAACTCACTCTGTAGACCAGGCTGGCCTCAAACTCAGAGATCCACCTGCCTTCGCCTCACAAGTGCTGGGAATAAAGGCATGCACAACCACCACCCAGTAAAAATAAATAAATCTTTAAAAAAAAAAAAAAAAAGGAAAGAAAGCAAGTGAGTAAATGAAGCCAAATGTAGTGGCTATTAATCTCAGGCCTTGGAAGGCAGGGACAGGAGGATCTCTTTGAGTTTGGAGGTCAGCCTGGTCTACATAGCGAGTTCCAGGACAGTCAAAACTACATAGTATGACCTTATTTCAAAAATAAAATTAAAATTAAAAAAGAAATGGTAGGAAGGAAAGAAGGAAATCAAAACTAGTTTGCTTTAGTGGTTTGCAACACGGCTTGCCTGATGTCAGGGAGGGTGAGCTAAACGTGGAGTCTTCCACTGACAGGATGTAACTTGGCCCAGCCAGGATTAGCTGAGGAACTGGAATGAGAGAGGGAGGATTTCTTTCCCTCCCCCACCTCCGCTTTTTTTAATGTCTTTAATTTTTTTTTTTTCCAAGAAAAGGTTTCTCTGTGTAGTTTTGGTACCTGTCCTGGATCTCGGTCTGTAGACCAGACTGGCCTCAAACTCACAGTAATCAGCCTGGCTCTGCCTCCCGAGTGCTGGGATTAAAGGTGTTTTATGATGGATGTTTAAAACACACACAGAAATAAAGACAGTGGAGGGAACCTCCTGATGTGCCCATAGCTAATTTCAACAACTGTCCACACCCAATCAGTCTTATTTCGTTTATTAACCCACTTTCCACTGCCATCCCCTGCCCTGTCCTCACTGACAGATTGGTCTAAAGCAAATAAGCCCACCATTCAATCAGCAGTATTTTAGTATGTGTTTATAAGACAAGGACTCAGGCCAGAACAGTGGTTCAGTGAGTAAAGATGCCTGTCACCAAGATTGACAACCCGAGTTCAGCCCCTGGGACCCACATGGTGACCATAAAGAACCAACATTCAAAAATTGTCCTCCAACCTCCATATGTGCTATCATACATGCACACCTCACACACATGTGCATGCACAATAATAAATCAAAATGTAATTAAACTTTTTTAAAAGATGAGGACTCTCTTTGTATGTGCGTAGCCACAGTGTACTTATCCACATAATTCTTTAATATTTAAGGTCTAGTTTTTGTTCAAATATCCCTGACTCTCTTACTTTCTAATTTTGTTGCTCTTATACAAGGACCTGAGTTCAGTTCCCAGCACCCACATGGTTGCTCACAACCACCTGTAACTTCAGTTCCAAGGGATTTTTATTCTTCTGGCCTCTACAGGCACCAGATATATATGCAAATTTCATACAAGATAAAAATAAATCCTAAAAAAAAATCATGATCCAAACAGGATTCATAAATTGCTTTTATTTTATTATTTATGTACATAGGTGTTTTCCCTGAATATATGTCTGTGTGCCATGTGTATACAGTGCCCACAGAGGCTAGATGGGGAGAGGGATTCCCTGGAGCTGGAATTACAGATGGTTGTGAGCCACCAAGTGGGTGCTGGGAATCAAACACAGGTCCTCTGGAAGAGTAGTCATTTCTTCTAACTACTGAGCAGACTCATGTTTTTGAGCCATAGCAAAAATAAAGTCTGAAAAGTTAGCAACATAAACATGAACAAGTTTAAAATGACCAAAGGAAATTCAAATTTTTGAGTCTGTGACTATAATAATTATAATTTTTTAAAGAGTTTTGGTAGCCAGTACTTATATTCATCACCAACAGTAGATTAATTACTTATGAAAACTCTATTGATTTAACTAGAAGTTTAACTTTTTTTTTTTATACCATGAGACATAGGTGCTTGATTATTGAGCTTAGTCTTTGATAAAGCGGGTCCTTTTTAAATCATCATTGGAGCATGGGAATAATAAAAAGCAATTTTTAAAGTCATTAACAACAGCATAGTAGTTTTAAGGTTTGGTGTGTGTGTTTTGTTTTTTTGTTTTTATCTTTTCATGAAACCTGTTTGTGAGATTGCCCATTTCGGCAGAAAGCCTGTGTAGCTAGAGTTTTCCTGCCTGGCCCACAGTCAGGACAAATCTCTGTTACCCGCCAATCCCACAGCTGCTCAGACCCAACCAAGTAAACACAGAGACTTATATTGCTTACAAACTGTATGGCCGTGCCAGGATTCTTGCTAACTGTTCTTATATCTTAAATTAATCCATTTCCATAAATCTATCCCTTGCCACATGGCTCATGGCTTACTGGGATCTTCACATGCGGCTTGTCATGGTGGTGGCTCATAGTGTCTCCCTCTCAGCCTTCCACTTCCCAGAATTCTTCTCCTTGTCCCGCCTATACTTCCTGCCTAGCCAATGGCCAATCAGTGATTTATTTACTGACCAATCAGCAACACACTTGACATACAGACCATCCCACAGCAAGCCTGTTAGTTCTAGGAAAAAACAAGGCCTGACTTTTATACACTTGAAACCAATTTAGCCTGGCAGGTAACTGTGCCTCAGCTTTGAAGCTTTTTTATTTAAGAGACTTGGATAATTTAAACTTTCCTTTAAAGCTCTCAAATTTCTATCATCTGTAGGCAACATGTCTACCTTTTGTATCTACAGTCATTGTAAAGCCAGAACGTTTTTAAGGTGAATGCAGCCTTTTAAATGTTGATGAAGCACCAAAAGTCTGTTATCTGTCAAGGCATCTCAGTGGTTTTTCCACATGGCTGGCATGATTTCTTTACTTGATATTAAATAAGAAAACATACTCACTTCGTATTTAAAAGAAAAGCTAAACCAGAAGGGTTTTCTCATCAGAGGCTGAGAGAATGAGGAAAGTTCCAGAAGGACTTTGATGAAAAGAAAAGGAAAAGTGTCATTTGGCCACGATATCCCTCCCCCAAGAACCAAGTTAGGCAGCTAAGCATAAGAAGAAAGGCGTGAGCGAGCCTTCAGGTGGCCACAGTGGAAACAAAAGAGGACCTGCAGCCCTAGACCGGTGTGGCTGGCCATCAACTCCCATCACAGAAATCTGAGAAGGATAAGTTTTACTGGAATAAGCAGGAAGTATAGACCATGTCGCTCCCAAATCTGTTAAAAATGACCAAGACTTATTATTTGAGAGTTACCTTAGCTCTTCCACGGTACTCCTGATGGTATTGCTGGGGCTGAGGTCCCAGGGCAGTGAAAGGTTCCCCTGCGGAGGAGGAACTTGAGGGACTGCCCTACCTTGGCGTGCCAAAGAGGGGCGGCCAACCTCTAGTGTCCTGCCTGTCCACAGTTTAGGCAGGGTCCTGGCAGCAGGTGAGGAGAGAAGCAGTTCTTTGTCCAATGACCAATGCTGTCAAATCTGAACAGGTTTGGAGTGGAGTCCGTTAGTACAACATCTTACAGGTGACCTCAGGGCTGCACCCAGAAGCTGTATTTCTCTCACAGAGGCTTTCTGGGCCTTTTCCTGCTCCTCCCTTTCACTAAACACCTCAAATGCCATATACAGCAAATCTCTGCAGAGAGGTTGGAGGCCCATCATCTAGCCTCTCAACTTCTTCTTCTTCTTCTTTTTTTTTTAGTATACCTGATTTTGAATATCATTTTATATAATAAATATAAAATAATTTACTTGTTTTCAGTTACTTGCTTTAGGCTTAGATTTTTGTAAGATATACAGAAGGATGAAGCTTGTCCCTGTAAATGAATTATTTTGTACTTGGCATAACTACAAACATAATTGTGAGCACATTAAAGAGTCTGGACATTTGTGAGGTGACTTACCAGTAACTTGCATGCCTTAATCATCAGTTTATAACAAATTATTAGCTTTTATAAGATTACGAGTTCATAATTTTATTCTTGTTAAGTTTGAGACTTAAAATATGTACTTTTGAATTGAAGGTTTTCTTAGTGTCAGAATAAAATTTAAACCATAAACACAGTCCGTGGAGAGACTGGGAATCTCAATTTCCTGGTCCTCTCATAGTATATCTTTACAAAATATCACAGTTTCTTATATTACTTAGTTTTTCCAAATAGATAAAGCTTAACAAAGTTAGCAAAGACAAAGCATTTAGATTGCATATTTAAGTCAGTTTCTATTAGTTTGAACAGACCTTTATAACCTTAGGAATTCATAAATGTTAATTGTCAAATATGTTGTTAGCAATTTGATAGATACAGATAGATTCTATTTTTGTTGTTGTTGTTGTTTTCAAGACAGGATTTCTCTACGTAACAGCTCTGGCTGTCCTGGAACTCTCTTTGTGGACTAGGCTGGTCTCGAACTCACAGAGATCTACCTGTCTCTGCCTCTTGAGTGCTGGCATAAGAGGTGTGCCAGATTCTATGTTTCATAAGCAAGAGTTGAGTCCAAGATATACACATTGTATGCTGTAGCAAATCTATTTTAGTACAGTGTAGCAAATTAAGATTATCTACATATAGATTTTAAACCATCAACCTGTTTGTTACAAGTTTTAAGACAACTTTTTCTGTTACAGAATTTAGAGATTTTTTTTTAAACCACACTCCCAATATTCTCACAGACCCTGAGATAAAGAAAGTTTATATTTTCAACAAAAGCTTCAAAGACAGTAAACAAAACCAAGGAAAAGGAGATGGTATTTGGAGAACTAAACTTCTGAAATTATACTTTGTCATTTGTAACCTCTATTGGGAATAGTTTACCTCTTAGCTGTTCTCAAGCATAGTGTCTTTTCCTGAGACGTTCTGTTTTGTCGTCGTCGTCCGTCCGTCCCGTCCCCCCCCCCCCCCCCCCCCCCCCCCCCCCCCCCCCCGGCACAGAGTCAGGTGGTCATCCTGACCCAGGAAAAGACTTTGGAGGAAACTTTTAAATAAACACACTTGGGTCTGGAGCAGGCATGCCAAATCCCCTCTCCAGAGTCAGCCTTGTATAGATTAGAACAGTATGTAACAATGTTTCTATATTATCCCTATCTGGAAGACATGAACTTCAAAAGACTAAACCCAGGAATGAGAGGGAGGGACAGGAGCAGAGGGCAAAGAAGACTTAGAGATAAGAGATGTTTTGAGAAGAGAGAGTAAAGGAAGCTTAGAGATAAGGGATTTGGAGATCATTTGCTTGTGTGGTGGCAGATCTTTGAGAATTTGGAAATGGAGTGTGTCATTTTCTGGCCTTTGAGACGGATTTATCTAGTTTGTATTGAGGCCAAGCCGTTTGTAGTAGGACAGTGAGGCTTCCTGGAGTATGAGTCCAAGGGGGGAAAGAGATTAGAGAAGGTAGGTGAGGAGTCGGTGTGGATATTAAGAGCCAACGGTTAGTTCAGGCTCCCGGAGGCCAGCAAGAGAGACAGAGAAAGTTCCAGGAGCAAGCAAGAGACAGAGCAGGTGCAAAAGGAGGCATCCTAAAAAGGGTGAAAGTAAAGCATTTCCAAGAGGCAGAGGTGAGAGAGACTTAGAAAAGGGACTGTAAGCAGGAATCTTGCCAGAGGGAAGACTCGTATTGTGAAGGAATGGAGACATAGGCAGGGACAGGGTAAGCGATGCAAGACAGAGCCACGATCTGAGGGCATCCCTAAGGGATCAAGGATTGTCAGAGAGATGCCCTGGGACAGCGGAGGGGTGCCCCTCTTTCTGTGATGAGCACCCAAAAGGGCATAAGGAGGCTGCCCAGCATACCCGCATAGCTTTTGTAGAAGGCTCCACTGAGGATGAGAGAGAGCAGTCAGCTCTCAGAGGACACTTACCCAGGTAAGTGAGGGGAGACTAGCGGTCAGAGCAGGTGGTGGAGAGAAACAGCTGAAAAGAAACTCTTAAATCTGGAGTCAGATGTGGTTGATGACAGAGGCCAGCAGAGGCAAATGATCCATTCCTCAGGAGGGCCAAGTTCACAGTTTTGGCTCAAGAAGGGGGGACTGCGCCACCAAAGGGGGACTCTGGTGTCCCTTCCTTCCAGGTTTTGGCACCATATATAAGTAGGTTCAGGCTGGGAGGTGGTGGTGCACGCCTTTAATCCCAGCACTCGGGAGGCAGAGGCAGGCAGATCTCTGTGAGTTCGAGGCCAGCCTGGTCTCCAAAGCGAGTTCCAGGAAAGGCTCAAAGCTACACAGAGAAACCCTGTCTCAAAAAACAACAACAACAAAAAAAGTAGGTTCAGCAAGAAACCACCTATCAAAGTCACTCCATGGATAGAAAGCAGTTTATCTGAAAACAACAAACAGAAGAAAAACCTACTAGGCTGCCTTGGACAGCATCCAGTTGCAAAAGCTTGTTGGGTTTTATATGGGTTTATGGTAGAGGGAGGCCGTTCAAAAACTAGAGCAGCCAGGTAATTGGTGTGGGGACTCTTTCGGGCAGATGTGATGCTGGCAGTTGCAGTCAGGAGCACTCAGCCAGCCTTTAAGGGTTTCAAGAAACACTTTATGTTTCTGTTTCTTGGCAAAAACCCAGCTCAGATGGGGTATGAAGCCGTTGCCCTAAAACATTGCCATCAACACTGCCATTCTGGGCCCACTTTGTGACCTACCAACGGGGAGCAAGCCAGTAAGCAGTGATCCTTCATGGTCTCTGTTAGAGCTGTACCTCTGAAGCCCTGACTGGTCTAGGAACTGGCGCAACTGTTACCTTGTGTTATGTATGGATATGGATACATAAAATACACATACGCGTACATGTGTGTATAGAACAGCCCCGACTGTTTGCCTTTTATCTCAGGTATCCAAGTACTGTCTATATTCCTCCTCCTTTGTCTGCCTAATTCCCCTGTCTCCCGCTCCCCTGACTCTTTATTCGCTTCTGTATAGTCCTTCTCTTTATTTCCTCATGTTCTTCAATGTCCTTTATTAAATTTGTATTTGTATCTTGTAATCTATTTCCAGAGTAGCTTTGTCTTTTTCTCTATTTTTTTTCTGAGTTTAATCAATAATCTTTTTGTTTGTGCCTAGTTATCCTTCCTTCCTTCCTTCTTTCCTTTTTTTCTCTCAATTGTTTCAGAGCCTCGTTCTGTTACAGTTAGTTATAAGTTTTTGATCTTCGATTTTCAAATCAAAAGTGAGTGGTCCTCTAGCTTTGTCCACTTCCGTTTTCACTGTTAAATTTCTTATCCAAGTTATTTTACGTGTTTTCAAATGTTGGAGGATATTTCATTTTGGTGAGAATGCTGACTTACAGCTTTTTCCTACTTCGTGGCTAGTTTCAGTGTATAAGATTTTCTTGAGTGATGTGTGTGGAGAGTTTTCTCCTGATTTTTCTTTTCAGTGGCTCTGTATGGACCTGTTGGCAGCTTTGTGTGTCTTTTCTGGTCTATCACAGGATCCCCAGTTGTCAGTCCTGGTTCTGACTCCACCAGGGAGGCCGTGTTTTCTGTGAGCAGGTGCCAGGAAAGTTTCCTAGGCCTCTGCTTCTGTGCTTCTGTTTCCTTCTTGGAGAACTCTAAAAGTTCTTCCTTCCTTCAAAACACTGGGTGCTTCTGTTGTTTCTGCTTGTCACTCCCCTCCCCCACCCGCCCCCAGAGTCCATGCATTTTTGAAGACTGCCTTTAACTTCTGTCTATCCTTTTAAGTCCCTGTGTAAGCGTTACAGCTTGGATGGAAAGGTATCCTGGCAGCTGGGAGTCAAGGAATACCACGAAGTCACACCACACAACAAACCTCACACAAGAGATTTATTGGGAGGGAAAAACTAGGATAGTGTCTGCCTCTGCCCAGGCGAGAAACAGTAGGAAAGTGAAGAGAATACAGGGTCTCTTGGTGGGTGGAGCTTTCCAGGGTGGGGATTGGTGGATTCTCAAGTCTTGAGCATAGGACAAGTCAGAGATTGGTGGGATTTCAATTCCTGAGCTTGGTGGGATTCCGTGGTCAGACTCTTGGCCAAAATCAGGGATTGGTTGGATTTTGTACTTGGGGATGGGTGGGATTTGGGGAACTTGGTTAAGGGCAGGGTGTTTTTCCCTGGCTCTGTTCTCAGGGCCAGAGTGTTCTTTCACCGGCCCTTTCTACCCTACACCCCTATGTTTTGAAATCTGCCCCCTCTTGATCCTTCTCTGGCCATTTAAAGATCTGACATGAACTCTAGTTCCATCTAGTCTCTATTATTACCTGCTTCTACTTTCTTACATTTCTCTTGGGAGGTACACCAGTCTGTTGCCTATAAACATTTGTAGGAGTGTGGAAGCCAAAACTTGACAAATTGTGCTAAGGTTTTATGACTGCACTCTTTATTTAAAGTTATTTTGGAGGATGCTCAGACTTCTCTTTTCATTCCCTGAAGGCAGAGAGGCTTGTTCCGTGTGTATACTCTCCTCATTGCCTTTCAGTGTTAATGGTTGAGCCGAACAGTGCTTACCAAGCCCTCTGTTGACTTCAGATTTCTAGGTTCTGTTAGGTCGGGATTGGTGGAGAGACATGGAAATAAAAGCAAGCAGGCGGGTGTCTACAGACAGAAATGTTCTTTAATCACAATAACTGAAGGGACACAGTCCCTCTGCAGAATGGAGACTGTGCTCACATGATGGGGGGAGGCTTGGGGATGGAAGAGTCCCATCTGCGGGGCAGCTCCCCTGCAGTCAGGGGGTGGCAGATATCAGCAGGTTTAGGATGTGGCTCTCCTGACCAGAAGCTTCCACAGGTGTTGTCAGTCAAGGCAACTTTTCTTCCAGAGCTTCTCAGCCCACCTGAGGCTTTGGGTCACTAGCCCTTCAGATTATATATAGTAATTAGATTTCTAGTTGATTTTTTAAATTATGTGTATGGATGTTTGTCTGCGTGTATGTCCATGTGCCACTCGTGTGCCTGGTGCCTGTGGAGGCCAAACAAGGGTGTCAGATCTTCTGGAAGTGGTTGTGAGTGGCCATGTGGGTGCTAGGAATTGAACTTAACTCCTTTGGAAGAGCAGCAAGCGCTCTCTCTCTCTCTCTCTCTCTCTCTCTCTCTCTCTCTCTCTCTCTCAAAACAGGGTTTCTCCATGTAGCCCTGGTTATCCTAGATCTCGCTATGTAGACCAGGCTCTCCTTGAACTCACATAGTTCTGCCTCTGCCTCCCAAGTGCTGAGATTAAAGGTGTGCATCACCACCACCCAGCAGCAGCAAGCACCCACGTTGGACAGCTCACAACTCCAGTTCCTGGGGGACCTGACACCTTTGGCCTCTAAGGGCACTCACATTCATGTGTACATACCCACATGCAGGCATACATTAATTAAAATTTAAAAAAAAAATAAAAAGCTACTTTCTATTTAAATAATAATTGCAAAGTCTAATAACAGTATTTACAAAGTCCTACAATGTCATATGGAGGGCAGATGTCTTCAGTTTCTCATTTGGGCCCTAACAGATGTCTTGTTACTACTGATACCTTTGGCTCTGCTGTAATTGACACTCATACCATCCCTCCTCCACTTAAGATCTCTGTCATGTGGTTTGCCCTGGAACAGTCTCTACCCTCTCTCTATCCAGCCTCAACCCTTCCCTTAGCCCACAGTTCCCAATTATATTGATACTACATTTGATTCCCAAATGTGACAGCGCAGTTCAGCTTTTGGATTCAAATTGATGTCTGAATTTTTTGTGGGTTACTACAGCTTGTTTTCATAAGCCATGTGGTTTCTGCTAATCTCATCTGCAGAGAGGGACATGTGGAAATTGTGAATAAGAGAACCACATCCTTGAGCGTGGCATCACATTATCTGTGTAGCAGGAACAGAGACCCTCTACGCCAAATCCAGATGCAAGCTCATGTTTTCATTCAGAGCCCAGGGGCTCTGCATAGCTAATATCACATTTGTTATTCCAGAACAGGATCCTCAGAGCCTCATCCCCAGAGGTCTAAGTCTGGCATAGACTGATACTAGTAGCCATCAGGCAAGGGCCATGCTTTTCAATTACCATCTGAACTGAGGGACCCATCACTCAGACCTCCCTTGCAGCATCATTTGTGATCAGATGCACAGGTCTTCTCAGTGCCAACCAGGGCTGGACATGGGCTGCTGTGAAAGCGAGTTAGCAGGACCTGTAGTGAAATCTGATTGGTTAACTTATGCTACATAGCAAACTACCCCCAAAGCTTGATGGTCTAAAACAAGAGAGACCTCTTTAGCGTTTATTCTGTGTGTTAACACTTTCAGGTGGGCCAACTGCTTTTCTGGGTGGTTCTCATGGTTTCTGTCAGGATCTCTCATATGTCTGTGGCCAACTATGGGCTGGCTAGCTTTCAGCCACCACTAATCAATTGGAGAGACAGAGGAACATGCTGGCTCAGTGTAATCCCAGAACGGGGCAAATTGAAGTTGGACCTAAAACTAAGTTCGGATGGTGGTGCAGAAATTCAATGAGATCGTTCTCGTTAGTCTGCAGGCCTCACCACTGACTGCTGCCCAGTTCATGCCCAGTGACGTCACCATGGTTCAGAGAGCTCTGAGAGAGTATTTTACAGAATCCTGATGGGACGTAGATAATGGAACAATGGACATAAGTTCCTAGGGATTCAGAGTGACCTTCTCTAGATAGAATGTCTATTTCATCAGGAGGTAGTGAGTTTCCTACTACTAGGAATACCCAAACCAGTACGAGAGAGTCCATAACTAGCCCAGGTTCTACTTTAAAGAGTCATGACTTGACAGATAGTAGTTCCAAAAGTACCTAGGCCTTCCCAAAGAACCAAATGGCGCTCGTGGGCTGGGCCATCAAGACATACCTCAAACATCCTATGATACCACTGTCTGTCTCTCCACTGAAATACAGCACAAGGGTTCAGAGCAGAGCTCTCCTGCTCTCCTGCATCCCAAGCTATCCTGTGTCCTCAGTTTGGCTACAGTTTTTCTTCCCATCTCACCAAATAACCTGTGTCTCTGTTGACCAGCTTTGGCCTGCTCTCTGCCCCAGTTACATGCAACTGCTCAGTCCTTGTCCTCTTCCAACACTATCAGCAGGAACTTACCTCAGCTCTGTCCCCTGTTCACAATTCCCTTGTTTCAACAGTCTTCTTGCTTGATCTAACCAAAAGCAGGCCTAGGCTCCCTTCTTATAACTGCAACAGCATCTCAGACAAAGATAAGTTACAGAGAATAAAGGATATGTTTGTAACCAGATAAATCCGGGAAACACCTTGGTGTCCACTACAGTTGTAAAACATTCTTTTGTGGCCATGGGAAAATCCTGTTATATAACTGTTAAGTTTTTTTTTATAAAAGGCAGTTTCAAAATCCCAATTTTGCTTTTGTGGGTTTTGTGCTTATAAATGTGATTATACTGGGAGCGTAGCTTTTTGGTAGACACCTTGCCTACATTCATGAGGCCCTGGAAGAGGAAGTAGGTACATACATGTATGTCTACTCAGGTGTCAGCTGGGGTTTCCCTGTCCCTTAGGCTCGAGCTCTCGTCTGCAGATCTTTGAAGTCTACCTGAGATTATATTTTCCCAAGGGCTCATCCTCTCTGGTCTCCTGGGCATTCAGGCTTTTGCTTCTGTGTACTCTCGTCACCAGCATGAGTAAAGTTTAGCCGCTTCTTCCAGTTCATCCCTCATAACCACTACCAAGATCTAACAAAGCAAGACAAAGTGAATGAGTGTGGTGGGGGGTGAGGAGGTAACACCAGGAAGCCTCTCCCCACTGGTGCAGACCTCCATGACTGGTCTGTATAGCTGGAACTATCCTGTGTGCTCCTGGTGTGAGCTAGCTGGTAAAGACGGCCTGTGCGGAGCAAGCCTTTGAGCACCTCATCCAGTCTGTCTACAGTGCAAAGCGGGAGGGAATATGTCAGTCTTATCTCTGATCACAGGGCTCTGGGATCAGAGGTCCTTCATTCTCCTGGCTCTAATGTTCTGTGGGGAATGAACTCTGGATATCCAAATTTCTCAGTGGCCTGAGAGATGGAGGAAGGGAAACATGCAAGATGCCCAAGGGAGGGTGTGAAGGAAGAGCTGTCATTTCAAACTCAAACCTAGGGGAGCCAGCAGGTCCTTGGTGCTTATGAAGGTCCCTTGCCAGAGTAAAAACCAGGCAGTGTCTCTTCATCAATCTCTTTCCCGGGTGACTGCTGTTTGTTTGTATTGAAGTGGGAACATGATAACAGAGCTATAAGTAGCTCTGGGCTTAGCTGTGCAAGGTAGGGTGTCAGAGCAACTGAACTGGATCCAGGAGGGGAAAGCCGAGGCTCCTGGCTGCCTAGGAAGAGGGCTGGCTGGTCTGGAGGACCAAGCTGGTGTGGGCAACTGGACCGACTAAGCAGCTGGAGAATTCCCTGATCTTCCCATGGTGAGTAATGTGACCTGGTCTCCACTTTCTGCTGGTGCACACTCAACTGCTGGGGGTCCGATGGCCAGAGGCCATAGGAGGCAGGACATGACCCTCTCATCTGTACTGGCTTCTCTGCTCTTGCCCCAGAGAAGCACCTTGCAGGCATGAGGGCTGTACCAGATAAGACTTCCTGGGACAAGCCTGTGTGAGGCTGGTCCTGGCCCAGCTTCTTCATGCTCAGAGATGCTGGGGGAAATCATTTCTTCACAGATGGAAGGAAGCAGTGGAGAAGATGACCTTCGTGTTTTTCCAGCATTACGTCTGTATCCAGAGAATCTCCAGAGTTTATCAAATGTTTGAAATGCATGTTTCAAGCACACCTAGGAAAAAGAGAATTTCCTTTTTTTTTTTTCTTATAGAAAAATGTCATCAATTCTCTGACATATCTACAAAGCCCAGCAGGTTACACACAGTTCTCTACCAGGGCAGGTGGGGCTAGAAAACCTCCTTGTGCCTCTGTCCCATCATAGAGGGAGGGCTTCCATGTAGCGTCATCTCTGATTCTCCAGTTCCCCTCTTCCCCATGCCTGCACAGCCCAGGCTCACAGTCTAGGGCAACAGCCGTGTTCTCCACCTGACCTACGCATGTGAAGTGTGGTGATATATTGTGTCCCCCCAGTATACTGTGTCTCCCAATAAAATTTAACTGAGGATCAGAGGAAAAAGCCAGCCACTGTATAGAAGTCAGGCAATGGTAGCACATGCCTTTAATCCTATCACTTAGCAGGCAGGGATCTATCTGGATCTCTGTGAGTTCAAGGCCACACTGGGAACAGAGCCAGGCATGGTGGCATACGCCTTAAATTTCAACACTAGCTAGCCATGGAGATCTGGAGGTCTGTGCAGACAGACAGGAAGTGACAGAGCTGGGCAGGAAGAGGAAGTGATGTAGCTGGACAGAGAGAGCAAATTAGATGGCAGAACAGCAAGGCATATAGGCATGGGTAGACGGGAAGTAGCTCACTTTTGGAAGCGGTGGAGTCGGTGAGGTAAGGTTAGCTGTGGCTTTCCCTATTTCCTGGATCCCTCAGGTTTTCACCCCTATATCTGGCTATATCTCGTGTTTTTTACGTAATAAGACCATTTAGAAATTCATCTACAGTGATGCTCTTGTAACACTTCATGTCTTCATTTATACCCTTGGCTCCTGTATAAGTTCTGTTTCTCATCACTGAGACAGAATACCTGGCAGGAAGCAGCGGGGAGAATTTGTTTTGGCTTGGCATATTGGTCCACCATAATGGTGGGACACAGTAGTGGAAGCGTGTGTGTGGCTTGTTCACATCACGGTGGATCAGAAAGCAGAAAGACGGGTTTATAGCTACGTGAGCATCCAACATCCATGAGTATCCACACCAAGGGACTGGCCGGAGTCACTAGCCCTACAATTATTTCAGTATAAATGGCTGGGTGAAAAGCATTTACCTTCTTCTCATCAGGCCTAAACTATTCCTTTCCGTAGTCAAACATCTTTCTCCACCAGTGCACAAGTTACTTAGTTGTGCTTCCTTGCAGATGGGAACTTCTTCTAGTGTGATGAGCTAGTAGTGTCTAAAATGCACAATTTTACTGTTGAGGAGGGGAGAGCTTCATTTTATAGAGGGATTTGCCTGGAGGTTTCAGAGACCCACTGTTAAGAGTTGGTCCACAGTTCATCAAATGTCTGATTTCTCTGGGCGGTGGTGGCACATGCCTTTGACCCTAGCTCTCGGGAGGCAGAGGCAGGCAGAGCTCTCAGAGTCCAGCCTGCTCTACAGAGCAAGTTCCCAGGCAGCCAGGGCTACACAGAGAAACCCTGCCTTAAAAAAGAACAAAACAAACAAACTGTCTGATTTCTTCCAGAGCTTTATAGGAGTGAGCTCACCATAGCCCGGTGAGGTAGATATTATTATGATGCCCATTTAGAAATGACAAAACTGATTAGGGAGAAGCTAACTTACCAGAGTTTACTTATCACCTGAGTAGTGGGAAGGGACTATGGCCCTTCTACTGCCTTCAGAGTGAAGCTGTTCTGAAGCATGAATGGACAAGCCCGCACACACATGCATTTAGTTATCTGTCAGGGTGGAGGGTTGGCCACTCTGTACCATATCTGGGTTAGAGGAAGCCAGTGTGAAAAGGAAGAAGCTTATCTGCCATGGTTCGTACACACAGTGGTAAGTCACAGAAACTGACGATGAGTCCCTTTCAAATACTGCCATTGGAGAGAGGGTCAAGGCGCACCAGATGCTCCGGTGCTGAGCCTGTTTCTATGTCCCGTCCCTCATCGATCATAAGAAACACAGCCCCAGCTTCTGGGGTAGCAGCTGAAAAGCCCATGTTATAGTTTAAGTGTGAAATGCCCCCGACTCATGTTTTTGAGCACTTGGTCCCTGATAGTGGCACTGTTTTGGGAGCTGTGGAACCTTCAGGAAGTTGGACCTTACTAAAGGAAGTGGGTTGCCTGCGGATGGGCCTTCCACCTACAGGCCCAGTCTCTGCTTCCTGATCTACCAAGGTGTGAGCAAGCTGCCTGAAGCTCCTGCTGTCACAGAGTTTAGGGTGTAGCCACCCTGTGAATGGCAGCCGTGCATTGCTGGCTATGAAACATCAAGTCACGACCAAGAAATCCTTCTTACACATAAATTGTTCCTGCTCTGTACTTTATCACAGTGAGAAATATAACCAGCATGGTCTGTGCATTCATTTGGCTTTCTTCCACACCGACAGTGGCAGCCCTGGGTGCCTGATGGTGGCCAGTGCAGGAGTCAGAGGTAACATCTAGCAGCCCCAGTCATGGTGACTGTTGGCCGTGTCCAAGGGGAATGGTGGCACCAACAGTGGTTACAGCAACCACCACTAAGACAACAAAAGGAAATGCCCAATCAGACCTATTCTTGGCATGACCTTAGTAATGGACGGTGGCTCAGGTTTGCGCAGTCTGAATGCCCTCAGTGTCAATGAATGTGGCCCATTTTGCTCCCCAAGATTCCCTTGTCTGAAGATGCCAGCTGTCTGCACTCTAGAGCCATCGCTGGAGTGAGTGGGACAGAACACAGGTGCTTTATTCAGAAGCCAGGTGCAGTTGTCAGGAGCCGGTCCCCGTTACCTGGTGTCCCACTCACAGCCCTCCTCAGGCAGAGTAGCCACATGTTCTGTCCAAGGGGAACAACTGTAGCTCTAGCCAACCCGAATGCCCTGATCTGCTCCACAACCAGCTCTCTTACTCCCTGCCAGCAATGGCTTTATGGAAACAACCCTGTGTACACCAGCCTAGGAGGCCCGGTAATGTGAGTGTTTTGTTTGTTTTGTTTTTCCCTGAGATACAGCATGTCAGTAAATTCTGCCTTGGAATGAATCCATAGAAGCTTATGCCCCCTGTGGGCAAAAGGGACATGGGGAGGATCAAAAAGTCCTGCCTGGAATTCTAGTCCTGGCTTCAGATAGGATGGCTGTCACTTGGCCACATTCTGACCTTAGTGAGTCTCTGGTTTCTCACCTGCTGAAGAGTGATAATAGTTCTGACCATTTAGGTTTGCCATAAAGATTATATGTGAACCAAGCATAGTACCAGGATCATAGCAATCCCTCAGCAAGTAATAACTACTCAAGAAGAGCCACCTCACTTCAATAACAGTCATAACGATAAAGTGTAGGTGGAGTTTCTCTGTGTCTCAACAGTTGCTCCCAAATAATCACATGGAAACTTCTTATTAATTATAAATACCAGCCAATAGCTCAGGCTTGTTAGCTAACTCTTTTTTTTTGGTTTTTTTTGTTTTTGTTTTTGTTTTTCGAGATAGGGTTTCTCTGTGTAGCTTTGCGCCTTTCCTGGAACTCACTTGGTAGCCCAGGCTGGCCTCGAACTCACAGAGATCCGCCTGGCTCTGCCTCCTGAGTGCTGGGATTAAAGGTGTGCGCCACCACCGCCCGGCCTTGTTAGCTAACTCTTAATAGCTAACTTTTACAAATTAAATTAACCCATTTACATTAATCTACATTCTGCCATGTGGTGTTACCTCTCTTTCATCTTGTACCTCCTGTTTCCTCCCCATGTCTGGCTGGCGACTCCTCTGACTCTACCCTTCTTCTTCCCGGTGTCCTTAGTCTGGTTTTTCTCCCTAACCTTATTCTGTTCAGCTATTAGCCAGTCAGCTTCTTTATTAAATCAATCACAGTGACAAATATTTACACAGTATAAAAAAATATTCCATAATAAAAAGCCTCTAGTCCTGAGGTGTCTGGGGTTTTTAGCTCCCAGGGGATCTAAAGCAAGAGGAGGCCCATTTTGTGTCCAACTGGAATAAGTGATTCTTAGACCTGAGTCTTCACATGGACAACACATTTTTGTGTGTGCTGATTAGTTTTAACTGCTTGATACAACCTAGCATCACCTGGAAATGAGGAATTCCCTACATCAGGCTTGCCTGTTGGCGTGTCTGAGTGTCTTGATGTTTAATTGAGATGGGAAGACCCACCCTGAACGTGGGCAGTGCTGTTCCTGAACAGTGGGTGCTGAACAGTGTGGGCCAGGGGGACTGAGAGGGGAGCTGTGAGGAGGATCCGTGTATTTACTCTCTCTCTGCTCTTGACTGGATGCGACTCTTGACTTCCTTCCGGCCTTGCCTTCCCTTCACTAAGGGAGTGTAGCCTGGGATTGTAAACCAAATAAATTCTTCTCCTTAGCTGCTTTTGGTCAGGGTTGTTTGTCATAGCAAGGGAAAGGGGACTAGGGCACTGTGTCAAGGCCCTGAGTGCTGCCTGCGTAGAGGCTGCGGGTCCAGATATGCAGCGAGCAATGGCCTGCAGCATGGTTCTGGGCAAGGTCTCTGGGGATGTTTTGCATGTCTGCCTTGTGCTCCCCAGCCTCTTCTCTCTCTTTAATCTTCCAGCACTAGGATGAAGCTGGCCTGGGCAATTACTCAACTTCACTCTGCCCTGAAAACTTTCCTTTCTTCCTCATAGCTTCTCTGTTCCAGGACAGGCCTTCTGTGTCCTCACGAGTTAAACGTCCAGCACTTTATACCCTAGCAGCCTAGTAAGCAGCTAGCCTGTGTATTGAGAGACCTCTAGACTCCAGAAGCTAATCAGATCAGACTCCTAATCCGCCCACTCTGAGCCCTGTAGATACCTTCGCCTTCCCTAAGGCTTTTTATAATTCTTTGGCTTTATTTTTTTCCAAGTGTCTTCAAATTTCTTCTGATGGATTCCAAATTTTGTTTGTATCCTCCAGAATTCATATATTGAGCTCATAAGGTTCAGTGCTGGGGATATGGCCATATTTGGAGACATAGCCCTGAAGGAGGGGCTCATAGTAAAATGAGGTCATATTGTTGGGCCTTAATCTGCAACTTGCCTGGTGTCCTTATAAGCAGCTACTGAGAGATGACCATGGGAAGGCATTGGAAGAGGACAGATGTCTCCAGGGCAGAGAGAGGCGTCCCAAGGGGAGAGGGTGACTCACTGTGTGTAGGCATTCTCTTCTACATTAGTCTCAGTCACTCAACCAAGCTCAGAGCTGACCCTTCATGGCGCTGGGCCTTGAACCCACTCACACTCTTGGAGAAATCTTGAACACTCACACCTTTTGAGTATGAGCTGTAGAGCTGGTGGTCAGTGACAGGAAGTGACGTCATCAAAACGCATGGACCTGAAAACTGGGTACTGCACATGCCCCACCTCCAGAGCCCGGTGTACCTGAGTTGGCTAGTTTCATATTTCTCCCCTTCCTTCAGGAGCAGCTCCCCATGCCTTCCACTTCTCACTGCCCAGTTTTCATTGTACTTTATGTCTGTTGAAGATTCCCTTCGGCATCCGCAACTGCTCGTCCTTAATAGGGTTTTTCTCTACCCTAGAAAAATTCCCCTGTGATTTAAGAGTGCAGAGGCAAGAGTTCTTTTTCCCATTTCTCTGAACCTTGACCTTTGATAAACACAAAAGAAACGGTCTTCAAACCTTTCCCCCTCAATGCCAGAATTCTTTCTCCTCACCCTACCCTCCAAACTATACATTACATAGAACCCTAAGATGTGAAACACGACTTTACAAGAACTATAGGCAGGCATGGCAGTGTGTACCTTTGATCCCAGTGCTTGAGAAGTAGAGGCAGAAGAATCAGGAGTTCGAAGCCAGTCTGGGCTACATAGGCACCCTGGACTACAGATCTCAAAAACTCAAGAAAACAATTGTGATGAAATTCAGATAATGTACATTCATTCATTCATTCACTCATTCATTTATTTATGTTTTTTTTTTTTTTTTTCGAGACAGGGTTTCTCTGTGTAGTTTTTGGTGCCTGTCCTGGATCTCACTCTGTAGACCAGGCTGGCCTTGAACTCACAGAGATCTGCCTGACTCTGCTTCCTGAGTGCTGGGATTAAAGGCGTGTGCTACCACTACTTGACCTAAGTATTTAATTTTAAATGACTGATTCAGTGGTGGTATTCTTGTGCATATTCTGTTCCTGGATGTCACTGGTGGAGCTCTTACCTCTTTTTTTTTTTTTCTTTTCCCCCAAGACTGTTTCTCTTTGTAATAGTCCTAGATGTCCTGGGACCTGCTTTGTAGACCAGGCTGGCCTCGAACTCACAGAGACCTGCCTGCCTTTGCCTCCCAAGTGCTGAGATTAAAGCTGTGTGGTACCATGCCTGGCAACTTCTAGAACACCTTTATCACACCAAAATAAACCCCACACCCATACAGCTGTTATGTTCTTTCCTTAGCTCCTGGGAACCACAGCTTCGCTTTCTGTCCCTATGGATTTGTCAATTCTGTCCATTTTAGCGGAGTCACACAATGTGTGGCCCATTGTGTCTGTCTTCTCTCATGGCTCAACGCTTTTGACGCTTATCAGAGTTGTATCATGAACCAATCCTTCCTTTTTATGGCTGAATAATATTTCATTGTGCGACTAGAAAACTGGTTACCTGGTCTCTGCCTACTCATACACAGGTCTGCTCTATTCAAATGCAAAGTGGGGTAGTGAGCTCTTTTGCCTCCAGCTTTCCCCCTGGAGGGCCTTAAACACCTCCAGGGAGTGTGCGGTATCCTCCCTGGTATCCAGGGACCCTTGGACAAAACACTGATTTGTTTCCCTGAGTGGTTCTGTCTGGTCACAGGGTCAGAGCCTTCTGCAGGCACTTTCTTTTGCTGAGGTTGAGTAAGAAGTGAAGGAATCTTGGCAGTAGAAGAGAGTGGGCAGGAGATTATTTGTCTGGGTGCCTGTGGCTCCTCTGTCAGGCCTGTGGGTCTCCCTCACCCCAGAGGGCAGGCAGCCTGCCTATCAGCACATCCAGTCATGCAGTGCTTCATGACTTCACTGGTTGAAACTCAAGCCACGCCTGGATAAGTTCATTCTGCACACACCAACGGTGCCAGACTGCCACGTCATCTGGTTTCCACGAGTTTTCTTTGTCTTCCCATAGTATCTGCAGTGGAATTTCCCCAGGTGCACACAAGAAGCTCTGTGAACATGTGACTTCTTTCTAGAAAGAGATCTGTTCCCTGATCTCGTGCACAAAAGCAAGCAATGCTTGGTGTGACCAATCAGAGGGCAGGGGCAGCTTTGGTTAGACTAAGCCTGTTCTGAAAGGAGCCTCTGCCCATGTCACGGCAGAGAAAATGCTCCGCATAAAGGCCCTGGGAGGGGCCAGCTGGGAGGTGCAGACTCCCAGGCAGGAAGGCTTGGATAAACTCAGCCACAGCCCAGGTATGAAGCCAGCTGGTTTGTGACAGCACCAGGGTGGGGAACAGTTGTTTGTCCAACTGGAGCAGGGCTTGGCTTAGACCTCCCTGGCGTTTGAATGGATAAGGAGAAAGTCCAGTTGCTGAAAAGCAAACTTTCCGTGGGCTGAAAGCCCCGAAGTGCAGACTATCTCCGAAGGTAAGTGCACCTGCCTTTCCGGCCTGGGGCAGCTGAAGGATGCCATGCTGGAGTCCCCAGACGAGGTTTCCCATGGGACTCTGCAGCCCTCTCTTTGCTGTCTCGGTCATGCTGTGTCAGAAGGAGTTTTGCCACTTGTTTTTGTCTGTTCATAAAGTTAGTTCAGCACTTGGAAGGTGGAGGTAGGAAGATCGGGGCATCCTTAGCAACACGGTGAGTTTGAGGACACTTTGAAAAAAGTTAGCTTTTATGGTTTTTTAATAAAATTATTAAATTTATTTAGTGAATGAGTATCAAAAGTGAATATTACACCTGGGCATAGTGGTGCATACCTTTAATTCCAGAGACAAGCAGATCTCTGCAAGTTCAAGGCCAGCGTGATCTGCATAGTGAGTTCCAGGATAGCTAGGGACATGTAGAGAGACCCTGTCTCAAAAAAGCTAAAAAGGAAAAAAAGTTAATATTACAATGGATCATATGAAATTTAACGTCATGTTTTAGCCTGGTACATACAAGGAATTTAATAACTGATTTAGGAATAATGGTTCTAGCAACATTATTTGCTTATGAGGAGTCTCCAAAATGAACAAAATAAAAATAAACAATACAGATCAATTTCAAATAAATGACTTTTTTTTCATTCTACAACTTAGTATGATATATATGTAGAGTGAATATTCAAAGCAAATTGAAATTATTGATGAGCCATATTCTTTTAATTTAAAAGTTAGAAACAAGAGACTTGTGCACAAGGGTGACATTATTGACATTTCATCAGTTTTGAAGTATTTTATTTTATCAGTACTGGGGATTGAACCAAGGCCTTGTGTGTTCTAGGCAAGGGCTCTCTCACTGAGCCACAGTCCCCCACTGCATTTTAATTGGGCCTGCTTATAATACTTACATTGTATTGATCAGTGATTGTCCAGTATGCAGAGCATGTTCTGGTTACTCCATCAGTGTTGGTTGAATGACTGGGCAAACCAATAGGTTAGTTTTACGTTTTGCCTTTAAAATGAATTCCTTCTAATTTTGTGTGTGTGTGTGTGAGCGCACGTGCGCGTGGACACATCCATGCAGAAGTCATACTCCTATAGCTCACTTACAGAGGTCAGAGGAATCCTTCTCACCATCTGCTGGTCAAGACTAACAAGATGTCTCTTGTTTCTGGGCTACGTACTCCAGGCTAGCTGGTCAGCAAGCTCCCTGACATTCTCCTGCCTCTGTCTCCCATCTTGCTGTAGAAATGCTGGGAATACAGATGTGCACAGCCCCATCTGGCTTTCTACTTGGGTTCTGGAGCTTGAACTCTGATCCTCCCCACTGCTTGAGACTGGTGTTCTCTGAGGCACCAGCTTTAAAAAGTGTCTGATTTTTTTTTTCTTCTTCAAAGTTTTCGTAGTTTAATTTCTCCATGAAGTTAAAAAAAAAAAAAAGTGAAGGAGCCAGCTTGGCCCCTGAATTCTCATGACGTCAGGCAAGGAGTGGGGCCTCTCTGATAACTGTGTAGGGCACTTTTTAGTTACGAGGATTGTTAACACTGTCACCGAATGCCCCACAGCACAGTTCTATTTGTCTCAGCGGTTTTATATGAGTATTTATTCCTAGCCTGCCCGCCCTCCCCAGATTCCTATTTTCCCCAGCAAGGAGCCTGCTCTGCTTTCATAAAAACACACACAGAAGCCGGGCGGTGGTGGCGCACGCCTTTAATCCCAGCACTCGGGAGGCAGAGCCAGGCGGATCTCTGTGAGTTCAAGGCCAGCCTGGGCTACCAAGTGAGTTCCAGGAAAGGCGCAAAGCTACACAGAGAAACCCTGTCTCGGAAAAAAAAAACAAAAAAACAAAAAAAACACACACACACAGAAGTGGAGCTGAGTCGATGAGACAAGTGTTGTTCAGAGGGATGAACAACAAAAACCATGTTGTTGGAGAGAAGTAGATTTCACGCCTCCTAATGTTTGACAGCGGGCTGTACTGTCGTCACCAACAGCTCGAAAGCAGCCTTGCTGAGTTTCCAAACTGGGTACAATTGGAAACAGAAAATCCTGGGAGCCGTGTTCCCGTGTTCCCGGGCTTCTTGGCATTGGGGGGAGTCTTTTGTCACTCATTTGTGTATGTGCATATGTGTGCACGCTGGCGTTAACTCCGACTCAGGAACAAACTTGCCTGTCAGAAGCTGCTGCCAACCCTGGGCGGGGGAGTGAGAACAGCAGCCCGTGTTGGGAAAGAAGTCTGGGTGGCATGTTGCAAAAGAAAACCCAAAGTGATTTTCCATGATGTGGCTGAAGAGATAAACATTTACCATCGTCTGGCTCTGAGTTTGGGGAGATGAGCAGAAGAGAAAAAAACCTCAGCTCTCCTTCCATTTTCCAGATGTTTATGCCCTTTCATTTTTTCCAGTCACTCTGACAACATTCTGAGGGACGCTGGGCACCCTGAGTCACCATGGGCAACGAGAACAGCACCTCGGACCACCAGGTGGGTCAGGAGGCTTCTCCGCCTCCTGCTGCACAGCTCTCTTGACTACACTGCCCCCCTAACATCTGTGTCCAGAGGCAAGGGCAGACACAGCTGCCTCCTGGATCCATGTGGTGTATTTGTACCTGTGGGGCCGTTTCGTCATTACATTTTTGGAATTCCTTTAGTGCTACAGCCAGTCTCATTTTACAAGTCCTGAACACTGCTTTTTATCCCGTGCTTTTAAAATCGATGTCATGAGAACCGAGCACATTTTCTCCAGATTGTATCTACTCAGCCACTTCCATGGACTCAGCAGAGATTAAAATGATTTGCAAATGTATGAATGCAGAGCTGACTTCATGCAAATAATTGTTTTCAAGTCAGAAAAGGTTTTCACAGTTGAAGAATGGACTTTTAACAGTTTTATTGTGTAAGCCTGGGATAATAATACATCTCCAAATTTTGCCATTATCCATTTTAAGTTTGAGGATATTAGCTTAATGCCCCGGGGAACAAAGTCAGAGACACTTTCCCATTGACTCACACAGTGTGAACATTTTGGATTAATGGTAGGGGCCTCTTTGATTGAAGAAATTGGATTTAAAAAGCAGCCTGGGGCTAGGGAATATTTTTGTTGATGAAGTGTGTGCTACCCAAGTATGTGGACCTGAATTCAGTCCTACAGAACCTACATATAAAGCCAGGTTCAGTGGCTTGCACATTTAATCCCAGTACTGGGGAGGTGGAGACAGGAGGATTCCCTGGAGTTCAATGGCCAACCAGCCTGGTAGAATGGGAAAGTTTCAGTTTCAGTGAGAGACCCTGTCTCAAAGAACAAAGTGGGTGGTGCCTGAGGAATGACATTCAGGATTGAGCACCCTACACACACACACACACACACACACACACATACACACACACACACACACACACACGAGTTTAAAAATAAACACAAAAGGCAGTCTATTGCCAACTGCCCTCCTTCTTCTGAATAATCTTCTCTCAGGCAGGGAAATATCAGTGTGAAAAGAAAAGCTGTGTCAAACTCTAGGGATTTTAGGGACAGGCAAGAAGCGATAACTGTGGGGATGAGACAATAGTGAGAGGTAGGAACTATGGTAAAGAGGCAGGTCTGGCCTAAGGGAGGAAGCCACAGACTCCAGCGGATTGTGGTCATGGGCTGAAGTGGGCCCAGTGCAGCAGGATTTTATTTGTTCAAAAGAAGTCAAAAGCCTATAGTTTTCTATGAAGTCTTTAATGTTTTTTTGTATGCAGTTTTATTTATTTAGAGTGTGTGTCTGTATCTGTGTCTGTGTGGAGGCATGCACATGCCACAACATATGTGCAGAAAGGACAACTTATCGGAGTCAGTTGTCTCCTTTTACCAGGTGGGTCCTGGAGACCAAACTCAGGTCATCAAACTTATCAGAAAGTACCCTTGCTCACTGAGTCGTCTTGTTCTTAAATTTCTTTTTAGCTTTTTAATTTAAGATGATAAATTTATGTGTAGTTAAAAAAAATACAAAGAGAGAGCTTCAAGGGGGACATCTTGCAAAATTATTCTACAGTTTCACAGTCTAGACATGGAGATGGTCAGATCTTTTCCATAGCCAGATTCTTATTGCTGCCCTTTATAGCCACACTTACTTCTCTCCTGTCTACCACCCGTAACTCTGGCAGCTGACAGTGTTACAGTTTTATCATTTCAAGATTACTATAGACATAGAGTCTGTGGTAGTTTGAAAGTGTAATTGGTCTCCATAAGCTCATAGGGAGTGGCACTATTAGGAGGTGTGGCTTGGTTGGAGTAGGTACGGCCTTGTTGGAGGAAGTGTGTCACTATGGGGGCGGGCTTTGAGGTTTCCTATGTTCAAGATGCCGCCCAGTGTCAGATACCACTTCCTGTTGCCTTCAAGTCAACATGTAGCAGCTCCTTCTCCAGCACCCTGTCTGCTTACACACTGCCATGCTCCCCACCGTGACGGACTAAACCTCTGAAACTGTAGGCTGCCTCCTCAGTGAAATGTTTTCCTTTATAAGAGTTGCTGGGGTCATGGTGTCTTTTCACAATAGAAATCCTAGCTTTTTCTAAGACAAGATCAGACAGCGTGTTGTCTTTTCAAACTGACTTTTTTCAGGGCAGAATGCTCTTGCAATAAACCCAAGCTGTTGTGTATCATTCTGTTCTCTGTCACTAGGAAGTTGTATTCCATGCTGTGGAGGTGCAGTACAGTTTTCAGGTCATCCCCACATCGAAGCATATCTGTTTTGTTGCTAGTTTTAGCTATTCCAAATGGAGTTGTCATGTGCATTTATGTACAGGCACACATGCCCGTGCACACACTCAAGTGTGTACATATGTGTGTGTGTATTCATATTCAATTCTCTGAGATAAGCACCCAAGTGTTCAATTTTTGGCTCCTATAGTGATTGCATGTTTAGTTTCATTGTCAAACTTTTCCCCAGTCACCATGGTCTCCAGTCACCATGTTCCCCAGTCACCATGGTCTCCAATCACCATGTTCCCCAGTCACCATGGTCTCCAATCACCATGTTCCCCAGTCACCATGGTCTCCAATCACCATGTTCCCCAGTCACCATGGTCTCCAATCACCATGTTCCCCAGTCACCATGGTCTCCAATCACCATGTTTCCCAGTCACCATGGTCTCCAGTCACTATGTTTCCCAGGCACCATGGTCCCCAGTGACTATGTTTCCCAGGCACCATGGTCCCCAATGACTATGTTTCCCAGTGACTATGTTTCCCAGTCACTATGTTTCCCAGTGACTATGTTTCCCAGTCACTGTTTCCCAGTCACCATGGTCCCCAGTGACTATGTTTCCCAGTCACCATGTTTCCCAGTGACTATGTTTCCCAGTCACCATGTTTCCCAGTGACTATGTTTTCCAGTCACCATGGTCACCAGTGACTATGTTTCCCAGTCACTATGCCTTCTTACCTTCCCACAGTACACTATGAAAGATTGTAGCTAAAGTTTTCCTGCCTGGCCCACAGTCAGGGCAAATCTCTCTCACCTGCCAGTCCCACAGCCTCTCAGACCCGACCAAGTAAACACAGAGACTTATATTGGTTACAAACTGTATGGCCGTGGCAGGCTTCTTGCTAACTGTTCTTACTGTTTAAATTAATTCATTTCCATAAATCTATCCTTTGCCACATGGCTCGTGGCTTACCAGGATCTTCACATGCAGCTTGTCATGGTGGCGGCTGGCAGTGTCTCTCTGACTCAGCCTTCCACTTCCCAGCTTTATTCTCCTCCTTGCCCCGCCTATACTTCCTGCCTAGCCAACGGCCAATCAGTGTTTTATTGATTAATTAGCAACACATTTGCCATACATCCCACAGCAAAAGATCACTTTCCCTGCATCTGAGAAGCATCAGTCGAACTCTCTTAGACTGCCTCGCTCTGTCCTGTGTGGATGAGAATCAGTCACTGAAGAAGCCATGCATGCTGCACAGGCCACTCTCCATTAGTCACTTAGTGGCAGTCTCAGGTTCCAGACGAACCATACTGTAGTGCTTGTCTTCAGGCTACCCTTTCACAGCAGCCCAAATCCACATCACAATGTCTACCATGCACCGCTCTCCAATCATCCCATAGACAGCATCATCTTACACCTTCATACGGAAGGTACACCATAGCGGAGTTTTCTCCAATCCTGCCTGGCCCACGGTCAGGACAAATCTCTCTCACCCGCCAGTCCCGCAGCCACTCAGACCCAACCAAGTAAACACACAGAGACTTATATTGCTTACAAACTGTATGGCTGTGGCAGGCTTCTTGTTATCTAGTTCTTCCATCTTAAATTAACCCATTTCTATAAATCTATACCTTGCCACATGGCTCGTGGCTTACCAGTATCTTACATGTTGGTACTCATGGCAGCAGCTGGCTGACTCAGCCTTCCTGTTCCCAGAATTCTCTTCTCTGCTTGTCCTGCCTATACTTCCTGCCTGGCTACTGGCCAATCAGCATTTTATTTATACAGAGCGATATCCACAGCAGTACACATGGTACAATAAGATGCTTGAAGAGAGAGGCTAAGAGTGCTTGCTGCTCTTATAGAGGACAAGGGTTTAGTTCCCAGCACGGTGTCAGGTGGCTTACAAACGCCTTATAATTCCATCTCCAGGGTAAACCAGTGCCCTCTTCTGGCCTCTTTGGACATCTGCACCCACATTCACAGACAGACAGACAGACACACACACACACAAATTTTAAAGAAGATGTTTGAAGGAGAAAAAGAAACCAGTCATAACGTTTACTATAGTATATTGTCTCAATGGCTTTTTTTTTATTAGTTATTGTTATTCTCTTAGTTGACCACTTTGTAAGCAAACTTCCTCACAGGTCTGTATGTACAGCAAAGAGCAGAATCAGTGCAAGTTCAATGCTACCCACTGTTTCTACCCACCTTGCAGTCTCCAGGGTCTAGGAGTGTATCTCCTGTGCATAAGGGACAAGTAATCTCTTTGGAAAAATTTATAAAATTTGTTCATTTTATAAATATTATTATTATTTTAGTGTTGGATTTTGGGAGTTCTTTTCATAGTCTAGAAGTCAAACTGCGATTTGTAGATGCCTTTGTGTTCTGTAACTTATCTTTCCATCCTCTTAATAAGGTCTTGCATAAAACAAAATACTGTAATTTTAGTGAGATATAGTGTATTTGTTTTTTCTTGGATAGTTCTACTGTTAAGTCTGCCTAGCCCCACATCTTTAAAGTTTAATGTTTTATATTTAAGTCCATGATCCATGACTTAACTTTTATAAGGTACAAAGTGTAGGTTTGAGGTTCATCCATTTTTACTTTTTTCCTCTCTGTCTCTCACACAAACGAACACTCAACTCATGTGCCCAGGCTGGCCCCGAACTCCCTATGTTGCTGAGGATAGCCTTGCATTCTTGATCTTCCTGTCTCCACTTCCCAGTGCTACAGTTTCAGATCTGTGCCACCCTACCTGACTGTTGCTCTCTTTTCTTAGGTTAATTTTAGTTTCATAGTCATCCTCACTACCAGCTTCCTTCACTAGAGTGGTACATTTGATAGGACTGGCAAATTCATATTGACGCATCTTTTGTGAGAGGGGGCACTTTCGAGACAGGGTTTCTCTGTGTAGTTTTTGGTGCCTGTCCTGGACCTTGCTCTGTAGACCAGGCTGGCCTTTAACTCACAGAAATCCACCTGGCTCTGCCTCCCGAGTACTCAGATTAAAGGCATGCGCCACCACCGCGTGGCCATATTGACACATCTTACCA